>NC_137046.1:13717222-13804722 GCF_032717465.1 Coenobita brevimanus
GTACTGCACACCTAAAGGGTGACCACAGAAGAACAACTCTCTGGGCAAACTTCCTTCCTATACTGGACTACTGCTGTTGGAGCCTGTGGCAGTGCGGGGTGAGGACGTAACACTGGTGTCAGGAGTGAGGATTATTTAGGGCTGCAGTGAGTCTAATCTTCGACATGGAGCAAGAATGTGCCCAGACAAGAGGCCAAGCTAGGCAGGAAGAGGCATCGCTGGGTGGAATTATGAAACTATTACAAGCACATATGCAGACACAGAGAGAAGGACAGAAACAAGTCCAAGCACAGTTACAGGCCCAAAATGAAGAGCTCAGGAATGAATTCAAAGAACAGTTACAAGCACAAAGTGCCCAACTACAGGCACAGAATGAAGAACTGAAAGAAGAAATAAAGGCACAGAGTGAACAACTAGAGGCACAAAATAAAGAGCTTAGAAACGAAATCAAAGAACAACTACAAGCACTGAACGAATGACAGATAAAGCTAGAAGAACAATTACAGGTACAGGAGAAAGAAATCAAAGAGCAATTGCAGGCACAGAACGAAGAACAGAAAGAACGATATGAACAGCTTCAGGAGGCACTACAGGAGTAACAGAGGGAATTACAGCTGAGAATGCAGGGACAGATAGATGCTTTCATGGAGGAAATGAAGGAAGAACAGGAACAATTGAAGGAGGAGGTATATGCTGAGCTATGGCAGCAGAAGTATGAGGTAAGAAATAATGTGACTGAGTGCAAACAACATGTAGATGACAAGTTGAAGACAATTAGTGAGGAAATAGTGACGAAGTGCAAAAAGCATGTGGACAACCAGCTGAAGATTAATGAGGGAATAGTGACGGAATGCAGACAGCATGTACATAACCAGTTGAAGCATGTAGTTGACCATGTTAAGATCATTAGTCAGAAAATTGAGGCTGTAGAGAAATATTGTACTGCTGAGCCTCAGGTTAGTGTTTAGGGAGCATATGAAAGGAATGGACAATGTATGGTGAATCTTGACAGATCCCAAGCATGTAAAGGTAGCATTACAGAGTTGAATAATCAAAATTTAGGAGATTTAAGTCCTGGACTTAATTATGATGCCCCAGTTTTTAGGCCCCAAACCAGTAAAGTGCATGGCTATAATGGGGGTCCACTTAAAACAAAGCCTCAGGAATTTGGTGGTAGAGTATCTTGGGAAGCTAATCGTGCACAGTTTGAGTTACTTGCGGATCAGAATGGTTGGGATGATAAGAATAAGGCTGCAGAAGACCCACCACTGAAGAAATGCAGGAGAGCCATGATGAATAGGGTGTGAGAAGACAGAAGAACAGACGGCAAGGAGTGTAGTTGGAATGGGAATCATAAGACGAAATGCCGCCGTACTGTTGTGACAGGGCCAGCGTCAGATGAAGACCTGAAGAGGATGCAAATATACAACCAGTGCTAGAGTGGTTGCAGTGGAGTACAGTGCGACCATCTTGGGAAGAAATTTCCAGGTCAAACTACTGGACTCAGTAGGATCTTCTTCGCTTGAACAACGGACTGCTGGAACATCAGTGGGAGACAGCCAATGGCCTCAACAAGTACTGGCAACTGGTGGTTCTGAAGATGAGGTCCGAGATCTTGGAAGAGTCGCATAACCAGATCACTAGTGGGCACCTGGGAGTGAAGAAAATTTTAAGTGGCTGCGATGGAGGTTCTACTGGATTGGCATGGATCAGGATGTTGAAGAGTGGTGTCGGGCCTGTGATGTGTGCTGTGCCTAGAAGGGACCAAAGAAACATGGTTGCATCCCTTTCCAGTTGTACCAAGTGGGTGCACCGATGGAAAGAGTCGCGGTGGACATTGCTGGACCTTTGTCACTCACTCAGAGGAGAAACCGGTATATATGTGTTCCCATGGACTACTTCTCAAAGTGACCAGAAGCCTATGCCATCCCCGATCAAGAAGCTGCGACTGTTGCTCAGGTGTTGGTTGATCAGTTTTTCTGTCATTTTCGGATGCCACAAGATCTACATTCAGACCAGGGTAGAAACTTCGAGTCTGCCGTGTTCTGTGAATGCTGCAAGCTACTGGGGATCCAGAAGACGAGGACGACCCCACTAAAGCCACAGTCAGATGGGATGATGGAGAAATTCAACTGGACCCCGGGACAAGAACTGGCCAAGTATTGCATAGAGGATCAAACAGAATGGGACCAGAAATTACCTGCATTGGTGATGGTATATCAGTCTGCATCGCATGAGTCTACTGGCTACACTTTTGCAAAACTGATGTTGGGCCACGAGTTATGCTTACCTGTTGACTTGTTAATGGGGAGACCACCTAGTGAAGAGCTGCCTACAGACACCACCGTCTATGTGAAGCACCTTCAGGAAAGGATGGCTGAGGTACATCATCAAGTGCAAGGAGCCCTTAATTTTTCAGGAGAGGTGATGAAGTGCAAGCATGATGCTAAAACAAGTGAAGTGAGCCTCAAGGATGGTGACCAAGTTTGATTATACAATCCTCAGCGACAGAAGGGACAGTCACCGAAGCTGCAGAGCCCATGGGATGGGCCTTACACTGTGTTGGACCGCCTATCAGACGTAATATATCAGATCCGGGGATGCAGGAAGCTCGCCCAAAGTTGTACACATGAACCGTCTGTGGCAGTACCATGGGCCAGGATAATACAGCTGGGACGTCTCCGAGGAACTGCGCAAACCTGCAGCCGAGGATGTTGAGGAGGACCAAGGAGCTGAAGCGCAAGAGGATGGTGACAGTTCCCCAAGACAAGATGTGAATCAGGAAGAGGACCAAGACATTCCAGGAGGTGTGGACTGTGTGGAGGAGCAAGGACATCTTCGGAAGTGGCATAGAAGAAGACCTGAGAAGTTGAAGGATTATTTTGTGTATAGTTAGATGTTTCATTAAGATTAAGGTTTGTGTTTGTACATATTGTGTAGTTTTGTTGGGACAACAAAGAACTAAGGAAAGGATTGTGTTAAGAAGTGAGATTTGACAGCTAGGTGCTCGAGAAGTTTCTCGGCGTTTCGTATACAATAGTTCCGGTATCTGTATGAGTCAGAGTTGCCAGTTTGCCTGGTGTTTGTGAGCGTAGTTGTTTCGTAAGTTATGCATTAATTTTTCTGCCCTTTTTCTTTAAAACGTTTTATTTAAGTGATTGCTTGTTAAATTATGTAATTTAAATTCGTATGGTAAATAAGAACAGTAATGTAGGAAAACTTTAGCATGTTTTCATGTCTCCTAATTGGTAACTGTTGTTAGGGGCAAGCACAAGACCAGCACGTCCGAGAATGTTTGACAAGTAGGTCTTTCAAGAAAAATGCAAGTTTGAATAAGGATGGATAAGAGACTAGAACGAGTTCAGTCAGTTTTCAGTTCAGTTTGAGTGAAGTTCAGTCGGGTTTCAGTTCAGTTTGAGTGAAGTGCGTCGGTTTTGGTTCAGTTTGAGTGTAGTGCAGTATCAATGCAGTGCTGTTAGTGAAGTTTGTGAAGAGTTGGTGGCAAGCATTAAGTGTTATTACTGCCAGTGAAGATTATTTTCGGTACCTGTGTAATAAGTGAGTGTTGGCAAGCATTAAGTGTACTAACAGCTATAAAGTGTTGTTAAGCATTAAGCGTACTAGCAGATAGTAAAGTGTGCATAGCTCCAGTGCTTGTGAGAACAGTGAAGATGAAAAGCATTAAGTGGAATAATTTGGAAAATAAAGACAGTGAACTTTAACCTGCCCCATCCCAACCACTTTTCCACCACTGACTCCCCCCAATCCCGACCATTTTAGGAAAATTTTTTTTTTTGGCTCAAACCATCGCTTTTGGTGAGAAACATCGAAAATTCATAGAGAAATCGCTCACCTGGGGTTTAAAATACTCGGTACAGGTAGGAGTACCTCCTTACCTTACTGGGTTTTCTATCAGGCTGGCACCAAGGAAAACGAGTTCTATGGGAGGATAACTATTTCACACCACTCATAAACGGTTTTTATTTACTTGGTACGAATTTATATGTAGTATGAGAGTATATTGGTTCTGAAGCAGTAATATAGGCATTATAAGCGTTGTTTCACTCACTAATACCTGACCTTTTTTTGCCACATTACCTGATCATCATTTCTAACTGTTTCTTCCTCTAATGCTATGTAAAGTTTGTCCTCCACATTGTCATTGATTGGGGAATCACTCTGGCCCTGAATTTCGTACCGTGGCATGACATGGCTATACTGGCCAGGTCACTGATAACAGGTGAATTGCTGAGGCAATGGCATGCAAGGGGGGGGAGGAGGTCATGCTGGGTAAGGCATTGTCCCTGCCTGGCATCTTGTAGAGGAAGGTGTCACGTGTATACGTACCAAAAATCACTCGCGAAAATTGAAAATTGTGCAAATTAGGGACCTTGCAATTTTTTCCCGTTTATGTACATCGACGGGATTGGCAGTGACAAAACGTGTGGACATTAAAGAACGTTTATGGGACGCCGCGGGTTAAGAAGCCAGTGTTTATTTTCGCCTCAGCTGATCTTGTGTACTGCACACCTAAAGGCTGACCATAGAAGAACAACTCGCTGAGCAATGTCCTTCCTATACTGGACTACTGCTATTGGATCCTGTGGCAGTGTGGGGTGAGGACGAAACAGTATTACCGATGAAAGGAGATCTGCGGCATGGTTTATCTGTATTTCCAGTAAGAATGAATGAAATTCCCTTAAGACTATTTCAGAAATTAAAGGAGCATGGGTTCAGAGGCAATGCACTAGGGTGGATCGATGTTGGCTTACATGATGTAAACAGTCATAATAAACTGTAAAGAATTAAAATGGAAAGATGTTAGGACTGAAGTGCCACAGGGCATAGTTTTCATATATATAGATAGATAGATATACAGTAGGTACAGATATATTGTAGATATAGATAGATAGATATACTATAGATATAGGTAGATAGATATATATAAGTAGATAGACAAATAGATAGATAGATGATGGTCTGTTTTGTAAAATATGCAAATTTGATATTAATACTAAAGTTAGAAACAGAGCGGACACATCTTTACAGAGTCAGGCAATTCAGAGTGACCTCGATTGACTGTTTACTTAGCCCCAGACATGGCAGTTGAATTTAATATCAGTAAATGCAAAGTGCTAGACATTGGTAACAGAACTGAAAAAGCCAGTTACACTATTAACAATTTCAAGTAATAATGTCAGTCACGAGAAAGACTTAAGAATTATAGTAATAAATAATCGTAAAACAAGGAATAACGTACGGGGGCTGCTAAAAGGATCAACAAATTAATTGGATTCATTAGTACAGCAACAAATACCAGTAAGGAAATACCATCCTCACTTTGTATAATTCTCCAGTAGGTCCATCTTAAATATTGTGTGCATTTCTGGTAGCCCAATTAAAAAGAAATATAGAAAAAACATGAGAAACTGCAACGAATTTTGACAAAGATAATACCTAAATTAAGAAATAAACTATAAAGGGAGCGTTTAAAAGCCTCGAATCTGTTTTCCTTAGGTAAATTAAAATTTCAAAGAGATTTAAGTCAAGTATTGATAATATTCAAAGAACGCAGTATTATGGCTATCAGTAAAACACTCATAGAACATCCCTCATATTATACTAGATGTAACTGGCACAAAATAATTAGCAAGCGATTTCAGTCGCGTGAAACTATAAATTTATCATAAATAGCTGTAAAAACTGTATGTGGAAAACTGGCCTTCACTGTAGTAAAATGACCTATAAAAATCGCTTGGACACGTATTTGTCTTCTAAACCCAAGCCATTTTATTTCACTGCAGACTAATAGGGTTCTGTAGTATATTATATATTTTTTATGTTTTCAAAATGCGAATGATACACCTGCAGAAAAATATCGATAAATATTGATGACTTAATAATACTTTCCTTCAGATGGATCTGTTAATTAAATTTTCAATTTTTTCCAAATAAAAATTCCATGACAGCCCTTCTACAAGTATGCTGCATGGTTCTTTTTCTCTTTATTTCGTACCGGCTTCAACTGGAGGGTTTGGTGGGTAGGCAACAACATTCCTGCTTTTCTAGTTTTGTCGTTAACTGATGGAATACTTTTGTTTGTTATAACAACCAATATACACAACAACCACGAAAGGACCAACCAGTATGTTGCTGTTTGCTTTCCTTTGTGCTCTCTCTCTCTCTCTTTATATTCATGTATATATAAATATACCGATATATACAATTTATGTACATATATATTTTATATGAAACATGTGGTCTATATAAATATATATATATATATATATATATATATATATATATATATATATATATATATATATATATATATATATATTCTCTCTCTCTCCACACACACACACACACACACACACACACACACACACACACATATATATATATATATATATATATATATATATATATATATATATATATATATATATATATATACTTTGAATAAGGTGCCGGAAAAATTAATATTCACCAGAAAGTATGTTACAAGGAGGTTAAGATTATTTGCCACAATCCCCCCAACCAAATAAAAATTCTACTGTTAATTATTTCACTGGCATTCTTGCAGGATCGTCACCTACTAATAGTCCAACTACACTGCCTCCGGGCAGTGTGCATCCAGAGTGAGTAAGCACTGTCTCTGCAAATCAGAGGCCCATACTGAGGAGTAGACTCTAGCACCAGTCGAGCAGGGCAGTACTCCCAAGGTGGATGGAAAGCTGATGACAGGGAGAGCTAGAGCTCCCGTTTCATTAGCCCTCGGGACTAGTTCCTAACCAACCCCCTTTGCTGAACTTTTTCAGCGTTTCAGTAACACAGAGAGTAGGCCAGCATGCTCTCCAATACAAGTTTCTCTAACTGTCAACACCAATCTACACGTACAGTACACACTACACTTCCTTTTCAAAAAAAAAAAAAAAAAAGGAAAATGGCATACATAAACTGTGCCTCGGAGTCCCCAGGGGGAGGTGACCATAAATGCCCCCATCATCCGCCCCTCTCCCGGTGACGACTCTATGAGCTGCCTGGAACCACTGTCTGTTGCGCTTCTTCTTCATTTCTGCAACATTTGCAGCCTTTCCTCTACCTTTCTCTCTGTTGAACACCACCTCTCCTCCTCCAAACCTCACCTTCTCTTCCTTACCGAGACTCAGCTGTCTGAGGTAACTGACAGCAAACCCTTTTCTGTATCCTCCTACTTTCTCTATGCTTATTTCAAAGCCAAAGGTGGCTTTTGTGTATATATACGCAACGACTTATCTTGCTTTCATGTTTCTGAACTTGATTCTTCTAAATTCTCTACTCTTTGGCTTCGGCTATCCTGTCATCCTCTGACTAAATATATCTGCACTGTTTACTTATCTAATTCAACTGACTATCAAAAATTCTTCGACTATATTACTTCTATGAAGGAACACATTCTATCCTTTTCTCCTTTCTCTGAAATTTCCATTCTACGAGATTTCAATGTTCACCACTACTTTTGGCTCTCCTCTCCTTTCACTGATCTACCTGGTGAACAAGCCTTCATCTTTTCTATCCTTAATGGCCTAGAGCAGCTTGTACAGCACCCTACCTGTATCCCTGACCGCCTTGGAGAGAACTCCAACATACTTGACTTCTTCCTTACAACTAATCCTTCTGCTTACACTGTTGATCTTTCCTTTCCATTGGGCTCCTCCGATCATAACCTTATTACCTTAATCTGTCCTATTGCTCGGGTACGGCCAGTGGACCCTCCAAAGAAATGTCGTCTGTGGCACTTTGGAGCTGTGGATTGGGAGGCTCTCAGGGAATACTTCTTTGATTTTCCCTGGAATGAATATTGCTTCCATGGCCAGGAGCCATCTGAGTGTATCTTGTGCATTATGGAGGTTATTCTCTTGGGCATGGAAGCATACATTCCTTTCTCATATCCTTTGACTAATGCAAAGAAGCCTTGGTTTAATCATGCTTGTTCTAATGCTGTCTGCAACAAGGAGAGGGCCTATAAAAAGTACCAGAGCCAACCCACCCCTGAATCACATCTTTTTTATGTTTCCGTCCGGAATCGTGCTAAGTCTGTTCTTCGCTTTGCTAAAAATAATTTCTTTCGTACCAAATGCTCTCAACTCTCCAACTCGCATTCTTCCCACTCCTTCTGGCACCTTGCCAAAAACCTTTCCAACAACTTTACATCATCCTTTCCTCCTCTTTTCTACTCTGATGGCTCTGTAGCTATTTCTTCTATTGATAAAGCAGATCTCTTCACTCAGACTTTCTCCTCCAATTCCATCTTAGACGATTCCAGTGCTGTTCCTCCATCACTTCCCCCCTCTGACTTCCTCATGGCTGACAATAAAATTTCTTCAGCTGATGTATTTTCTACCATCACTGGCCTCAATACTAACAAGGCATATGGGCCTGATGGAGTCCTTCCTTTTGTCCTCTAGAACTGTGCTTCTGTGCTTACACCTTGCCTAGGTAAACTATTTAGCCTCTGTCTATCAACTTGTACCTTTCTTTCTTGCTGGAAGTTTGCTCTCATTCAGCCAATCCCAAAGAAGGGTGACCATTCCCAACCCTCTAACTATCGTCCAATTGCTTTAACATGCTATGTCTCAAAAGTTTTCGAGTCTATTGTTTACAGAAAAATTTTAAAGCATCTTTCCTATCACAACCTTCTTTCTGATCGTCAGTATGGTTCCGTCAGGGATGCTCCATTGGCGATCTTCTCACCTTCCTTTCAGACTCCTAGCCATCCTCCTTTCGGGACTTTGGCGAAAGCTTTGCCAATGCATTTGACGTCTCAAAGGCTTTCGATCGAGTCTGGCGTAAATCTTTCATTTTCAAACTGCCCTCTTACGGTTTCTATCCCTCTATCTGTGCCTTCATCTCTAGCTTCCTTTCTGGTCGTTCTATAGCTGCAGTTGTAGACGGCATCGTACTTCTCCTAGATCTATCAACAGTGGTGTTCTTCAGGGCTTTGTCCTATCGCCATCTCTCTTCCTTTTATTCATCAAAGATCTTCCAGACTGTACATCCAGCCCTATCCACTCGTATGTCGATGATTCCACTCTTCACCTTTGCATTCGGTTTCCGCAACATCCATCTCAGCAGCTACTTCAACAAACAAGGGATGAGGCTATGGCACACCTAATGAATAACTTGGCTCGTATCTCTGACTGGGATAAAAATAATCTTGTTTTTATTGCATCAAAAGCTCAGTTTTTACACCTATGAACCCATCAGATTCTTCCATAGGAGTACCCACTAATGTTTAATAATATCTAGCCCAATCCTGCATCATCATTGAACATGCTTGGGGTTTCATTAACTCGGGACTTATCTTGGAAAGATCATACTACATCTCTTGTAAAATCTGCTTCCAAGAGATTGGGTGTGCTTAGCCGACTCCGTTCCTTCTTTACCCCTGCACAGTTGTTGACTTCATACACGGGTTTTATTCGCCCCTGTTTAGAGTACAACTCTCATGTGTGGGGAGGTTCCCCACATACAGGTCTTCCGAATAGGGTGGAGTCAAAGGCTATTCATCTCATCAACTCTCCTCCTCCTACTGGCTCCCTTCAAACTCCGTCTCTTCGCAGCATTTTTGCCTCGTTGTCTCTTTTCTATTGCTACTTCAATGGTCAGTGCTCCTCTGAACTATCTGCTTGCATCGCTCCACCTATATGACGGGTGCGTAGCACCCGTCTAGCAACAAACTCTCATCCCTTTTCTGTCCAACTCTCTAATGCAAGAGTTAACCATTACTCCCGGTCCTTCATTTATGCAACAGGTCAACTCTGGAACTGTTTCCTTCTGTCTGTATTTCCTACTTCCTATGATCTCCAGTCTTTCAAACGCAGTGTGTCCAGGCATCTCAAAATGAATGGATCTTGAATTTAGCTCTCTTTTGTATTGTTTTTGTTTTTTCTTGGAAGGAACTATTTTGCGGGCTCAGTCTTTGATTCCTACTTCCTCTCATAATATAAAAAGGAAGATCTACATATGCAATATAGGAAGCCTTGCTGAAAAAAAAAAATATTAATGACTGAATTAGAAAACAGTTGTTGAGATATTGTAGATCTGAATGAGATCATCAGAAAAGAAGATATTAATTCATCTCGAAAACAGCAACCACCTATTTTACTTCAGGGGAAGGCAAAATAAAAGTGTTTGTGGTGTAGGATTTCCAGTTAACTGAAACCTTGCAGAGACCATTGTTCATTTCAGCATTCAATCTGACAGTGTAGCATGGATTGTATTTAGACTAGGCAGTACACCCTGAAAGTACTACAAATATATACACTGACTTCTCAATGCTTAGATGATGAAACAGAAACATTCTATGACAACATCTCCCAGACAATGGAAGATGAAAAGACCGCTTACAGTACACTATACTCATGGGAGACTTCAGTGCAAAAGTTGGCAAATAAAAATAAAAATGGAGAACCATGTATTGGATACTTACTAGTAGGAGAAATGATTGACAGAGGTGAAATTGTGGTAAATTTTGCTGAAATTTGCAACAACAATAATGGACATATTCACAAAAGGGGGGGGGGAGACAATGGACCTGAAGAAGTACAATCGGAGAAACAGTGAATGAAATCGACTTCATTATGGCAGATAAGAACAACAGGATCATACATGTCACAATTATCAACGAAGTAAATAATTATAGAAAGTAAGCCTAACCAAAGAATGGTGGGTTGCACAGCCAAATTCAATTTCAGGGGTAAAAGAAAAAAGCAGATTAAAAATAAGAAAATAATGTCCAATAAAAGTAAGCGAAAACAAAGCAGCCTTTCAGTTAGAAATGGACAGATTTCAAGCTCTAAATAATGTTGAGTGTGACAGTGATAAGTTGAATGACAGATCAAAAAAAGTGCAAAAGGAATCAGCAGAGGTAGTATGGAAAGCTAATACAACCAAAGCTTAACTAGTATCCAAAAATGACTCTGGAGCTCATAAAAAGAAGGAAGGAGATGAAAGTAAAAACAATGAAAGATGAAATAGAACGAGCGGAATTAAATAAGCTTATCAACATGAGATAGAAGAAAAAATAAACACGGAGCAGATAAAAGAAACCATTAAAAAAATGAAGGAGCCTGGAACAGGTTCGAAGTAAAACGGCACTAGGAATACAAGAAATTATATCAGTGAAAGGCAAAGAAGGTGAAGTCATTAAATGCAGAGAAAGGATGATGAAGAGATTAGAAGAATTTTACAAAGAACTGTAAGCACAGACAATAGCTCCAATGGCTAACTTTTCAGTTGACACAAGTGAAATACCAGAGGTAACATCATACTAAGTAAGCATTTTTCTCAAAAGTACGAAAAGAGGGAAGGCCCCAGGAGAAGATGGAATTGGAGCAGATTTACTGCCGGGTGCAGGAGTAGAAGTACAAAAAAGGCTCACCCACTTATTTACTCAGTTTATAAAGAAGAAGGACATTCCCCGAAACATGGTGTAATGCATTATTTATTTTGCTTTCCAAGAAAGACGACTCAAAAGATCTTGGTAACCATCGACCCATTTGCCTATTTTCAGTTATTTACAAACGCCTGACTAAAGTCCTAAGGAAAAGAATAACAACGAATTTGGGAGAAAACCAACCCCGTGAGCTGACAGGATTCCGAAGCGAGTATTCGACTACTGATCATCTGCTCACCATTATTCAGCTAACTGAGAAAATTACAGAGTATAGTAAACCAACTTTTTTTTTTTTAAATTATGAAAAAGCTTTCGACCGAGTGGAGCATATAATTACAAATTGCGGGAGCAATGAGTAACTGAGAACATTGTAAAACTGCTCGAAAACATAAAGAGGGAACTGCTACAGTAAAATTACATAAAGATTCAGAAAAAATTAAGATTGAGAGGGACATAGGTCAGGGAAATACAATTTCACCAAAATTATTTACAGTATGTCCAGAAAGTATTTTCAGAAAGCTGAAATGGGAGAACAAAGAAGTAAACATACATGAAGAAAGCCTAAACCACTCAAGATTTGCAGATTACCTTCAGAAACAGCAGAGATATTACAGAAAATATTAAATGACCTAAACACAGAAAGTCTGAAACTAGGGAAAAGATGCACCACAGTAAAACTTATGGAATGTTTTATCCAAATACACCAAAGAACGTCATGAGTAATAGCGAAGAAATTCTTGAAAAAGTCGAAGTGTACAATTACCTGGGTCAAATACTAAAACTAACGGACGACCATGAGAGTGAAATAAAGAGATGCAGTACAGTTACATGGATTGCTATCGGTTAACACTGAGACATCATAAAAAGTAGCTTGCCAGTATGTATGAAACGAAAAATACATAACGTTTTTCTTAATCCCGGCTCTGACGTATGGCTGTGAAACCTGTTAACTGACAAAATCGATGGGAAATCAATTAATCCGTTCTCACAGGACAATGAAAAGGTCAGTGTTGCTCTCAACTGTCCAACTCGAATTCTTCCCGCACCTTCTGGCACCTTGCAAAAAACTTTCTAACACCTTTACCTCATCATCCTTCCCTCCTATTTTCTATTCTGATGACTCTGCAGCTATTTCTTCTACTGATAAAGCAAATCTCTTCGCTCAGACTTTCTCCTCCATTTCTACCTTAGACGATTCCGGTGCTGTTCCTCCATCTCTTCCCCCCTCTGACTTCCTCATGACTGACATTATTATTTCTTCAGCTCATGTATTTTCAGCCATCACTGGCCTCAATAATAACAAGGCATATAGGCCAGATGGGGTCCCTTCTGTTGTCCTCAAGAACTGTGTTTTTGTGCTTACACCCTGCCTACGTAATCTCTTTTGCTTTGTCTATCAATTTGTACATTTCCTTCTTGCTGGAAGTTTCCTTTCATTCAGCCAGTCCCGAAGAAGAGTGACAATTCCCAACCCTTTAACTTTCGCCCAACTACTTCAACATTCTGTCTCTCAAAAGCTTTCTAGTGTATATTTAAGAAAAAAAAAAAATGTCATAGGATCCTTTCTATCACACCCTCACATCCTGCTTTCTGATCATCAGTATGGGTTCTGTCAGGGATGCTACACTGGCGATCTTCTCACCTACCTATCAGACTCCTGGTCATTTTTAAATTCTAGTAAAAGCATTGCTATTGCACTGCACATCTGAAAGGCTTTCGATCGAGCCTGGAATAAATCTTTAATCTCCAAATTGCCCTCGTATGGTTTCTATCCTTCTATCTGTGCCTTCATTTCTAGCTACCTTTCTGGTTGTTCTATAGCTGCTGCTGTAGATGGCCACCTTTCTTCTCCTAGATCTATCAACAGTGGTGTTCCTCTGCAGGGCTCTGACCTATCACCAGCTGTTTCTTTTATTCATCAGTGGCCTATGTCGTACATCTAACCTTGTCCACTCATGCGCAGATGACTCTGTCCTTCACCTTTACATTCGCATCCTGCAGCATCCATCTCAGCAGTAAATTCAACATACGTGGGATGATGCTATGGCACACCTAATGTTTGGCTTGGCTTGTATATCCGACTGGGGTAAAAGTATTCTTGTTTTTAATGCGTCAAGAACTCCGTTCTTACAACTTATCAGCCCGACAAAATCTTCCACAGGAGTGCCCGCTAATGTGTAAAATTATCCAGATCAATCTTCCATCATCTTTAAACATACCTGGGGTTTCATTCTCTCGGGATTTATCTTAGACAGATCACATTAAATCTCTTGTAAAATCTTCCAAGACGTTAGATGTGCAAAGCCGACTCTGTACCTTCTTTACTGCTGCATAATTTTTGACTTTATTCACGGGTTTTATTCGCCCCTGTGTAGAGTACAACTCTCATGTGAGGGGAGGCTCCCCACATACTGCTCTTCTCAACAAAGTGGAATCAAATTCTTTTCGTCTCATTTACTCTCCTCCTTTTACGTCTTCCTTCAACCTCTCGCTTTGATGCACTGCTCCATTTTTATCTCTTTTCTATCGCTACCTTAATGGTCACTGCTCCTATGAACTGTCTTCTTGCATCTCTCCACAATACGTCGGACTCTGCACCCATCTAGCAACAAACTCTCATTCCCTTTCTGTCCAACTCTATAATGCAGGAGTTCACTCCCAGTCGTTCTTGTATGCAACAGGTCAACTCTAACTGTCTCCTTCTGTCTGTATTTCCTACTTCCTATAATCTACAGTCTTTCAAACACAGTGTCCACGCATCTCAAAATGAACAGATCTTGAATTTGACCCTCTGTTGTATTGATTTTGTATTTTCTTGGAGGGAACGGTTTACGGGCTCCTGCCTTTTGGTTCGTTCTTCCTTGCATTAAAAGAGAAAAAAGATATTGGATCAGTCAATAAATTCGTGGAGGAGGATAGGGTAGGCTTTTTTCTGCAGTGAACTTACAATGGCTGCTGCTGCTGCTGCTGCTGGTAATGCCGTTTGAGTGTCCACTGCAGGACCTGCCTATCCCGACCGAAGTGGGGACTATACAACCTATGTATCTCTACCAAGTGGCTTAGGCTGTCTGATAGAGATCGTATGTAGGGTGAGAAGATGCTTCTAAGTGTCACTGTAGTGTTGTAGTGGCTTTAGATGTGTGTGTAGTCTATGAACCAAGTGTAATCGTCCCGAACAAGCCGACTGAGTACAAGCATACTTTATAGTATGCGACACTGGTTCAACCACAGCACCCCTTATGTCCGCCAAAGCAGTACGTGGTATGAAGAACGCTCCCAAAGTTTATTACCCTTGCGGGGCACGAACCCTTGTTCTTCAGTGTACGAATATATATATATATATATATATATATATATATATATATATATTTATTGATATATATATATTATATATATATATATATATATATATATAGATATTTATATATATATATATATATTTATATATATATATATATATATATATATATATATATATATATATATATATATATATAATAGAGAGAGAGAGAGAGAGAGAGAGAGAGAGAGAGATAAACAAGAAGCCTACTACCAGGAATGACCAAAAGGTGATGACTAAGGACCAAACAAAGTACATGGAACGGCTATGTACATGAAATGTAAGGGTTGCAAATGATGAAAGAAAGAGGGATTTTCCAGGTGCTTCAGGGTGCGAGAGTAGATGTATATGGATTAACTGACACTAAATGGTAGGCGAGCGTGTGAGGGAAATGGGTATGGGTGGGGTATATGTGCGGAAGTACGTAAGAATGAGAAGGCAAGAGAAGGAGTGTGTATTGTCGTGAGTAACAGACGGAAGGAGAATATAAGAGAGTGAGAAAATGACAGAGTATAAGAGCATAGTGGAAGAAAGACTGGGAAGGTATGAGCTAGAGCAGATGGAAGGGGTGGAAGACATATGTAAGATATTCACGGAAGAGATAGGCGCAGCGTGTGAGGCGGTTTGTGGAGTGAGGAGGAGATGCAAGGGTGTGCAAGAGACAACATGGTGGAATGATGAGGTGAAACGAGCTGTGGCACAAAAGAAGAAGGCATATAGTGAATGGTTGGCGATTAGAGGTAGGGGAGAAGATGAGAGAGAGAAGAGAGAGGTATATGTGAGCAGGAGAAGGGAGGTTAAGAGACTGGTGAAGGAGAGTAAAAAGAAAGTGGATGAGGAGTTTGGGAGGAATCTGAGTGTGAAATGGAGGGAGAGTAAGAAATTGTTTTGGAAGGAGGTAAAGAAAGTAAGGCAGTGTGAAAGGGGAAATAGTAGGGGAGTGAAAGATAGGAATAATAGATTGTTTGTGGAGAATAGAGAGAAACTGAGGAGATGGAAGGAGCACTTTGAGGATTTGTTGAATGTGGAGAGTGAGAGCAGTGCGAGTATAAGTGGTTGGGGAATGGCTGGGAGAAGAAGAGATGAGAGGAGGGAGGAAGAGATCAGTAGGGCGGAAGTAGTGGAAGCGATGAAGAATATTAAGTTGGGAAAGGCCCCAGGAATTGATGGAGTGTGTGGTGAAATGCTTAGGTATGGGGGTGAGATTGTTGTGGAGTGGATATGGAAGTTGTGTAGATTGGCTTGGGATGAGGGAAGGGTTCCAGAGGACTGGAAATCAGGTATAATTGTTCCTTTATACAAAGGAAAAGGAGAGAGAGAAGTATGTGGTAACCATAGGGGTATTTGCCTACTTAGTGTGACTGGTAAAATGTATGGTAGAATACTCATTGATAGGGCTAGGCATATGACAGAGGAGCTAGTTGGAGAAGAACAAGGGGGATTTAGGAAGGGAAAAGGGTGTGTAGATCAGATATTTGTTCTAAGATGTTTAGTGGAGAAGTATCTAGAGAAGGGAAGGAAAGTGTATGCTGCCTTCATGGACTTGGAGAAAGCTTATGACAGAATAGATAGGCAAGGTATGTGGAAGGTATTAAGAATATATGGAGTAGAGGGGAAATTGTTGAGTGCTGTGAAGAGTATGTACGAGGGAGCTAGGTTTACGGTGCGAGTGGATGGTGAGCTGAGTGAGTTCTTTGATCTCAATGTGGGACTGAAACAGGGTTGTGTGATGTCTCCATGGGTGTTTAATATATACATGGATGGGGTTGTAAAGGAAGTGCATGGTAGGGCAGTGGATGTGGGGGTGGCTCTAATAAATGAGGGTGAGATTTGGAAGCTTCCGGTGTTGCTGTTTGCTGATGATACAGTACTGTTGAGTGAAGATGAATGGGAGTTGCAAGGTTTGGTGAATGAATTTTGGACAGTGTGTAGGAGGAGGAATCTGAAAGTTAATGTAAACAAAAGTAAAGTTATGGTGTTTGAGAGGAATGAAGTCACAGAGTGTGCAGTGAGGTTGGATGGTGAGGATATGGAGAATGTGAGTGCATTCAAGGGCTTGGATAGTGTGATGAGTAAGGATGGAACTTTGGGGGATGAAGTGCGTGAAAGGGTACAGCAGGGAAGGAAGGTTGTTGGTACACTAAAAGCAGTGATGAGAAATAGGGAGGTGAGTATGGAAGTTAAGAAGTCACTGCATGATAGTATTGCGATCCCTACCCTGACGTATGGAAGCGAGGCATGGACCTTGCAAGAGGGGAACAAGTCAAGAGTGAGAGCAGTGGAAATGAGTTACTTGAGAGGAGCATGTGGAGTGACGTGGAGGGACAGGTTGACGAATGAAGAAGTGAAGGAACGCTGTGGGGTGGATGTGGATGTGGTTGAGAAGATTAGGAGAAATACACTGAGGTGGTTTGGACATGTGAAGAGAATGGAGAATGAAAGACTGACTAAGAGGGTGTATGTAGGTGAGGTGGAGGGAGGGAGAGGGAGAGGTAGACCGACGATGAGGTGGAGGGATGGAGTTGAGAGGTATATGAGGGAGGGGGGGGTGAGTTGGGGGGAGGGTAGTCAAATGGTGGGTGACAGAGCGACTTAGAGGCGTTTTGTCTGCGGCCATCCTTTGCAGGATTAGGGCGTCGGGCTATAGATAGATAGATAGAATGAATCGGTTTGCCCAAGGATTGTGTGGGTAGGTTAAAAGTTGGACTATAAATGTGGGCGATTGTGTGCATGTATGTGCCAACGTCAGATCGTGCAATCAGAGTGAGAGAAGATTTCTGGACAAATGTGGAAGCATACATGGAAAAGTCTGAAAGGATTCAGAGAGTGTTTTTGATTAGAGATATGAATGGAAAAGTAGGGAATGTGGAGGTGGATGGTGTAGCTGGTGAGTGAAGTGTGCCTGCAAAGATGGATGAGAATGGCAGTGTTTTAGTGGCTCTTTGTGCCGGGAGGGGATTGGTGATAGCCAATACCCTATTCAGGCACAAAATGATCCATAGGTATATGTGGCGAGTGATGAGAAGGGTGGGTGGTGAACTGAATGAACGGAAGGCAATGATTGATTATGTGTATGTGGCTGACAGGATGAGAAGGTGTGTAATGGATGCAAGAGTATATAGAGGGTGGGGGAGTGGACCTTCTGACCACCACTTGGTTGTTGTTGGAATCAAGGTCCAAATGAAATGGAGAAATAGAAGAAAGGAAGGACAGGAGGAAGTAGTTAAATACAAGGAGAGTAGAAAGGTTACAAGAGGATGGAAAAAAGGCAGAATGCACGAGGGAAGTGGAGGAAAGATTGGACAAATATGAATTGGAGCAGATGGCGGACGTGGAAGGTGTGTGCAAGATATTCACAAAAGAAATCTGTGCAGCATGTGATGTGGTGTGTGGGGTGAAGAGAAGACGAAAGGGGCTGCAGGGAACAGCATGATGGAATGAAGAGGTGAGAGAGGTTGTGGCTCAAAAGAAGAAAACATATATTGAATGGATGAGAAGCAAGGGCATGGAAGAAGTTGAGAGATGAAAGAGAGATATATGCTGAGAGGAAGAGAGAGGTGAAAAGATTAGTAAGAGGGAGTTAGAAGAGAGTGGATGAGGAATTTGGAAGAAATTTGAGTGCAAAATGGAAGGAATGTAAGAAAATGTTCTCGAAAGGGGTAAAGACAGTTAGACATGGTGATAAAGAAGAAGGCAGGGGAGTGAAAGCTGAAAATGTGGCTTGCTATTGGAGAAGGGGGAAAAATGAGCAGAGGGAGAGAACATTTTAAGGAATTGTTGAACGTAGAGAATGAAAGTAATGCGAGTGTAAGTGGCTAGGGAATGGTCTGGAGACGGAGGGATGTGAGAAGAGAGGAAGAAATCAGTAGGATGAAAGTTGTGGAAGCAATGAAGAAAGTTAAAATAGGGAGTATGTGGTGAAATGCTGAAGCATGGAGGTAAGGTAGTAGCAGAATGGATATGGAAGATGTGCAGAGTATTAAGAATATATGGAGTAGATGGGAAGTTGGTGAATGCCATGAAAAGTACAGTATGTATACGGGTACTAAAGCTGCAATGCGTGTGGATAAGGAACTGAGTGAATTTTTCTATTTGGAGGTTCGATTGAAACAGAGATGTGTCATGTCTCCATGGTTGTTCGATCTGTATATGGATGGGGCTATAAAAGAGATACAAGGTAGGGCAGTGGATGTTGGAGCGGTCCTAGTGAGAGAGGGCAGTATTTGGAAACTCCCAGTTCTGTTGTTTGCAGGTGATACTGTGTTGTTAAGGGAAGACGAAGGGGAGCTACAAGGCTTGGTGGATGTTTTTGGGAGAGTGTGTAAGAAACAGTATCTATACCTGAATGTAAGGAACAGTAAAGTTATGGTCTTCGAGAGAAGTGAAGTCAGTGAATGTACAGTACAGTGAAGTTGTATGAGAAGGAAATGGAAAATGTGAGTACGTTTAAGTACTTGGGTAGTGTGATGAGTAAGGATCGAGGTAGAGAGGGTGAAGTGCTTGAAAAAGTATAACAAGGGAGAAGGGTTGCTGGTTCCTTGAAAGCAGTGATAAGAAACATGGAAGTGAGCATGGAAGAGAAAAAGTTAACTAGATGACAATATTGTGATACCAACAGGAACGTATGGAAGTGAAGCTTGGACCTTGTTGGAGGGACACAAGTCAAGAGTGAGAGCAGTGGAAAGGAGTTATTTGAGAGGAGCATGTGGAGTCACATGGAGAGACAGACTGACAAAGAAGGAAGTGAATGAGCGTTGTGGTGTGGCTGTGGATGTGATAAGAAGCGTTAGGACAAACACACTGAGGTGGTTTCGCCGTGAGGAGAAGATGGAGAGTGAGAAACTGACGAGGAGAGTGTATGTGAGTGAGGTGGTGGGGGGGAGAGGGAGGGGAAGGCCAAGGATGAGATGGAGGGATGGAGTGGAGAGGTATATGAGAGAAGGATGTGTGAGCTGGGGGCAGGGCAGTGAAATGGAGGGGGACAGGGCGATATGGCGATTTGTTTGTGGCCACCCCTTACAGGATTAAGGCGTCTGGCGATATATATATATATATATATATATATATATATATATATATATATATATTGTATATATATATATATATATATATATATATATATCTGAATTTATGTGCCTAATCATCGGTGATCTGAGCTGCGATTTCTATCCACTCATACACTGAAGACCCCATCCTTCATTATTGCACCCTCTGTTCATAACGTTCATCATAAGTGTAACTTCAAATATCAGAAATGAGAATGCCAAATGTGGTTTCTCATTTTTTTATCATTTCTGACGAAAGTAAAAGAAATCTTGTTATTTAAATTTCATTGGAAACTTTATCCCTCATATTTCAACTCGGCAAATCCTCCACAGTAATATCTCTTAATATTCAACAATACACAGCTTAGTCCTACATCGTATCCCAATATCCCTGAAGTATCTTTCTCTCAGGGCCTTTCACGGGAAAATATCGTTACGTCATTTGTAAAGTCTGCTCCAAGAAACTGCATATGCCAAACACTCTCCATACTTTCTTTACCTCTGTGCCCTTGGTATATGAAGACACCAAGGGCACAGGGCTAGTACTGTCTGTGTGGAGTACAGTACTTCCTTCTTGAGAGGGGGCCTCTCACATGCAGCTCTTCTAAACTGGGTGGAGGCAAAGGCTTTTTGTCTCATTATCTCACCTCCTCTTACAGACTTCCTTTTATATTCTGTATTTTTGCCGCATTGTTCATTTACTACCATTATCCAGCGATCACAGCTCTTTTGAACTGTCTGTCTCCAAATTACCCGGCTGTGGCGGGCAAAAAGCACTGGTTTAGCAATGCACTCTGACTCCTTTGCTGTTCAGGCCAATAATCCAAGAATTAACTGATATTCTTATCCTTCTGGTTAATTGTCTTCCACAATCAGCATTTTTCTCTGTCCAAAACCTCTAGTCATATAAATGTAATATTCCAGGCATCGTATAATGGATAGGTCTTGATTGGGCTCTCCTTTATTCAGTTTAATCCTGGATATACCAGCTCCTGCATCCTTCCATCCTTTGATTCTCTTTAATATAGAAAATATAACCGAGTTTAACGTAATATCGAATTACAAGTTTCCCGTAATTCGACATCTGCTCTTACAATGCATGCTCAAATCATACTGACTGCCATAGATGCTTGTAATCCAAAGTTCTAATTTAAAACAGGTTTTTACGATGTATTCCCAAAGCTTGGGTGCTGCGATACTTGACTGTAACTAGACGTTATTAACAACAGGTTCAGAGCTTTAATATATCGATTCTCCTGCAGTTTGGGAAGGATGGCACTGTCCAACTTCGGCCATATCTAAGTTTTTTGAAGCGTAATAAGTTGAAGTGTACAATATAAGACTTTCGCAAATAAAATTTATAAAAGCAAGAGCTACTGAAGCACAAAGAATGTGTTATGAGATTGTTTCAATATTTTTAATTATTAGAACAACAGTCACAGATGTAAACTGTCTTTATGGGCATTCTCAGAAGACCGTATATTGACTTTTTGCATTAATAAGGTTATCTCCCTGGTACTGCCACAAATTAATATAGTTCTTAAAATATTTGAAGAACATATCAATCTTGAGACTTAAACCATGGCAAATTTGATATGTATCAGTAAGCTTCTAGCACATCTCATTTTATAAAATATGTATTGAAATTTCGTGGATTATTTAGTCTTGTATTACTATGGGTCTTTCTGTCTGATTCAGATTGTTAGGTAATGCATTTTTTTTTCTACTTTTGGTACTTTCTTACAGGATTCGAATTTCAAGATGTTAAATTGTTGTAGGTTTATATTATTATTTTATAAATATTCCTTGCACTTATGTGTACGTTGTATAGTTTGCAGCAAGCAAATTTTCAATTAATTCACTTCAGTGCATTTTAACACTTCAGTCTTACACTGTTATTCAAAGTCTTGTCTCTTTTTAGTTTCGTATCTTAGGGCAAAAAGTATAAAAAAAATGAACACATCAATACAAATCAGAATACTGCCAATGGCCTTTTTATATAATATAAACAGATTATAATACAAAAATGACTGAAAACTGAGTTCTGTGAGAGACTGGGATGTGGGAGGGTGTGTGATATCCATCACCGGGGCCAGACACTCAAAGCACTCATGACTGTCGTATCTCGCTATAACACTCATATCTTACCAGCGGTCCAGCGGATGTTATCAGTGCCCAATCCTTTGATACTAACAACTTTTCAGCCACCATCTTCTGATATCAAAGGTCGTATCCAGGCGTTATGTCTTATGATGGCCTCGTAATTATCTTAGATAAACTACGTATCTATCTACCTATTTCCAGACGCCTTAATCCCATGAGGGGTGGCCACAAACAAATCGCCTCCGTGTCGCCCTGACCCCTGCCATTTCACTGCCCTTACCCTAACTCACACCACCCTTCCTCATATTCTTCTCCACTCCATCCCTCCATCTCAACCTCGGCCTCCCCCTTCCCACTCCACCTCAGTCATATGCACTCTCCTCGTTAGTCTCTCGCTCTCCATCCTCTCCACATGGCCAAACAACCTCGCTGTACTTCTCCTAACGTCTTCTATCACATCCCCATCCACACCACAACCCTCCTTCACTTCCTCACTTGTCAATCTGTCTCTCCATATAACTCCACATATTCCTTTCATATAATTTATTTCCACTGCTCTCCCTCTTGATATGTGTCCTTCCAAGAAGGTCATATAATTTATTTCCACTGCTCTCCCTCTTGACATGTGTCCTTCCAAGAAGGTCCAGGCTTCGCTTCCTAACGTTAAAGTTGGTATCACAATATTATATTGCAGCGACTCTTTCTTTACTTCCATGTTCATTTCTTTCTCCATTGCTTTCAAAGAACCAGTACCCTTTCTTCCTTGCTGTACCCTTTCAAGCACTACATCCTCCAAACTTCCATCTTTACTCATCACACTACCCAGGTACTTAAATGCACTCACAATTTTCATTTCCTCCTCATCCAGCCTCACTGTACATTTAGTGACTTCATTTCTCTCGAAGACCGTAACTTTACTTTTCCCTACATTCTCATTTAGGTTCCGTTTCTTTACACATTCTCCCAGACTCATTCGCCAAACCTTGCAGTTCCCGTTCCTCTTCACTTAACAATACAGTATCATCTGCAAACATCAATACAAGAAGTTTCGAAACGCTTCCTTCTCTCATTAGGACCACTCCAACATCCACTGCCCTACTTTGTATCTCTTTTATAATTCTATATACAGACTGAACAACCATGGAGATGTGATACATCCTGCTTCAGTCCAAAATTCAGATAGAAAAATTCACTCAGTTCATTATCCACACGCACTGCAGTCTTAGCACCCTAATACATACTCTTCACGTCATTCAACAACTTCCCATTTACTCCATATATTCTTCATATTTTCCACATTCCTTATCAATCCACTCTGTTATATGCTTTCTTGAAATCCATGAAGGCAGCACACAACTTCTTTCCTTTCTCTAGAAACTTCTTCAGGAAAGACCTAGGGATGAATAGGCCTATCTGATCTACAAAACCTCATCTCAGCAAACACAGTCCCGAAAAAGCCAAGTAGTATAACCTGTAGAAAGAAGGGCTAAGAATTGTAATTTGTTCAGACGACAGCAAATTAAATGATGAAGAAATATTGAAAGGAAATATATTACAGGAATACATAAACACATAAATCACTGATACATCTGGTATATACCCAACAGAAAAAAGGAGAGAGGAAAAAAATAAATGTCACCATTAATGAAAAGAAAATGAGAGGTTACTAGCACAAAATATTGGACAAAATAATAGAAATAGAAATGAATATGTATTATAGTTCACCCTTGAGTCAAATCATTAACCAGTTGAGGAATGTCGTTCTTTTTATGCGAGGAAGAAGGAACCAAAGGCTGAGCCCGAAAAACGTTCCTTTCTTGAAAAAAACACAAAACAATAGAAAAGAGAGCCAAATTCAAGATCCATTAATTTCGAGATGCCTGGACACACTGCGTTTGAAAGACTGGAAATCATAGCAGGTAGGAAATACAGACAAAAGGAGACAGTTCCAGAGTTGACCTGTTGCATAAATGAAAGACTGGGAGGAACGGTTATTCTTGCATTAGAGAGTTGGCGTAGAGGTGGAGGGATGCAAGCAGACAGTTCAGAGGAGCAGCGACCATTGAAGTAGCGATAGAAAAGAGATAAATAGGCAACAGTACGGCAAAGACACAGAGGTTGAAGGGAGCCAGTACGAGAAGAGCTGATGAGACGAATAGCCCTTGACTCCACCATATTGAGAAAAGCTGTATGTGGGGAGCCTCCCCACACATGAGAGTTGTACTCTACACAAAGGCGAATAAAACCCGTGTAAAGGCAACAACTGTGCAAGGGTAAACAAGGCACGGAGTCGGCTTACCACACCTAATTTCTTGGAAGCAGCTTCTAGAAGAGATGCAATATGATCTTTCCAAAATAAGTCTCGTGTGAATGAAACTCCAAGCATGTTCAAGGATGATACAGGATTGAGCTGGATATTATTAAACATTAGTGGGTACTCCTGTGGAAGATTTTGACGGGTTGATAGGTATAAAAACTGAGTTTTTGATGCATTAAAAACAACCAGTCAGATATACCAGCCAAGTCAGACATTAGGTGTGCCATAGCCTCATTCCTTGTTTGTTGAAGTAATTGCTGAAATGGACGTTGCAGAAAACGAATGGAAAGGTGATGGGTGGAATTATCAACGTACGAGTGGATAGGATTAGATGTACAGCTTTGAAGATCATTGATGAACAAAAGGAAAAGAGTTGGTGATAGGAGAGAACCCTGAGGAACACCACCATTGATAGATCTAGGAGAAGAACGATGGCCGTCTACAACAGCAGCTATAGAACAACCAGAAAGGAAGCTATAGAAGAAGGCACAGATAGAAGGATAGAAACTGTAAGAGGGCAGTTTGGAAATGAAAGATTTATGCCAGAATCGATCGAAAGCCTTTGAGATGTCAAGTGCAAGGGCAAAGTTCGTCAAAGTCCCGAAAGGAGGATGACCAGAAGTCTTAAAGTGAGGTGAGAAGATCGCCAGTGGAACGACCCTGACGGAACCCATACTGATGATCAGAAAGAAGGTTGTGATAGGAAGGATCTATCTATCTATCTATTGCCAAACGCCTCAATCCCGTTTGGGGTGGCCACAAACAAATCGCCTCCAAGTCTCTCTGTCCCCCGCCATTTCACTGCCCTGCTCCCAACTCACACCCCCCTCTCTCATATACCTCTCCACCCCATCCCTCCATCTCATCCTCGGCCTCCCCCTCCCTCTTCCCCCCTCCACCTCACTCACATACACTCTCTTCGTCAGTCTTTCGCCCTCCATCCTCTCCACATGGCCAAACCACCTCAGTGTGTTCCTCATAACGCTTCCTATCACATCCACATCCACACCACAACGCTTCTTTATATCCTCATTCGTCAGCCTGTCTCTCCATGTGACTCCACAGGCTCCTCTTAAATAACTCATTTCCTCTGCTCTCACTCTTGACTTGTGTCCTTCCAACAACGTCCAAGCTTCACTTCCATACGTTAGAGTTGGTATCACAATACTGTCATGTAGTAACTTTTTCACTTCCAAGCTCACTTCCCTGTTTCTTATCACTGCTTTCAAAGAACCAGCAACCTTTCTTCCCTGCTGTACCCTTTCAAGCACTTCACCCTCCAAACCTCCATCCTTACTCATCACACTACCCAAGTACTTAAACGTACTCACATTTTCCAATTCCTCACCATCCAACCTCGCTGTCCATTCACTGACTTCACCTCTCTCAAAGACCATCACTTTACTCTTCCCTACATTCACCTTTAGATTCCGTTTCTTACACACTCTCCCAAACTCATCCACCAAGCCTTGCAGCTCCCCTTCGTCTTCACTCAACAACACAGTATCATCTGCAAACAACAGTACAGGGAATTTCCAAACACTATCCTCTCTCACCAGGGCCACTCCAACATCCACTACCCTACCTTGTACCTCTTTTATTACCCCATCCAGGTACAGATTGAACAACCATGGAGACATGACACATCCCTGTTTCAACCCAACCTTCAAAGAGAAAAATTAGATGCTTTAATATTTTTCTGTTAAGAAAAGACTCAAAAACTTTTGAGACACAGGATGTTAAAAGAATTGAACGAAAGTTAGAGGGTTGGGAATGGTCACCCTTCTTTGGGACTGGCTGAATGAGAGCAAACTTCCAGTAAGAGGGAAAGGTACAAGTTGAAAGAAAAAGGCGACAGAGTTTGCCTAGGCAGGGTGTTAGCACAGAAGCACAGTTCTAGAGGACAACAGGAGGGACTCCATCAGGCCCTCATGCCTTGTTAGTACTGAAGCCAGTGATGGCAGATAATACATCAGCTAAGATATTTTAATGTCAGCCATGAGGAAGTCAGAGGGGGGGAAGTGATGGAGGAACAGCACTGGAATCATCTAAGGTGGAATTAGAGGAGAAAGTCTGAGCGAAGACATCAGCTTTATCAATGGAAGAAATAGCTACAGAGCCATCAGAGTAGAAAAGAGGAGGGAAGGA
The DNA here is from genome assembly GCF_032717465.1 of Coenobita brevimanus. Taxonomy (NCBI): domain Eukaryota; kingdom Metazoa; phylum Arthropoda; class Malacostraca; order Decapoda; family Coenobitidae; genus Coenobita; species Coenobita brevimanus. Next base: position 13,743,616 of record NC_137046.1, read on the forward strand.
TGATGAGGTAAAGTTGTTGGAAAGGTTTTTGGCAAAGTACCAGAAGGAGTGGGAAGAATGCGAGTTGGAGAGGTGAGAGCATTTAGTACTAATGAAATTATTTTTAGCAGAGTGAAGAACAGACTTAGCATGATTCCGGACTGAAACATAAAAAAGTTGTGAGTCAGGGGTGGGTTGGCTCTTGTACCTTTTATAGGCCCTCTCCTTGTTGCGGACAGCATTAGAGCAAGAGTTATTAAACCATGGCTTTCTTGCATTAGTCAAAGGATATGAGAAAGGAATGTAAGCTTCCATTCCCGAGAGAATAGCATCTGTAATGTGCAATGCACACTCAGATGGCTCCCGGCTATGGAAACAATAATCATTCCAGGGAAAATCAAAGAAGTACTGCCTGAGGGCCTCCCAATCTGCTGCTCCAAAGTGCCTCAGACGACGTTTCTTTGGAGGGTCCACAGGCCGTACTGGAGCGATAGGACAGGTTAAGACAATAAGATTATGATCGGAGGAGCCCAATGGAGAGAATAGATTAACAGTGTAAGCAGGAGAATTAGTTGTAAGGAAGATGTCAAGTATGTTGGAGCTCTCTCCAAGGCAGTCAGGGATATGGGTAGGGTGCTGTACAAGCTCCTCTAGGCCATTAAGGATAGAAAAGATGTAGGCTTGTTCACCAGATGGATCAGTGAAAGGAGAGGAGAGCCAAAGGTGACGATGAACATTGAAATCTCCTAAAATGGAGATTTCAGAGAAAGGAGAAATGGATAGAATGTGTTTCATCGTAGAAGTAAGACAGTCGAAGAATTTTTGATAGTCAGTAGAATTAGGAGATAAGTAAACAGCGCAGATATATTTAGTCTGAGAATGACAGGACAGCCGAAGCCAGAGAGTAAAGAACTCAGAAGAATCAAGTTTAGGAACCCGAGAGGAAGATAGGTTGTTGCGTACATATACACAACATCTACCTTTGGCTTTGAAACGAGTATAGAGAAAGTAGGCGGATACAGAAAAGGGTTTGCTGTCAGTTGCCTCAGACAGCTGAGTCTCACTAAGCAAAAGAAGTGAGGTTTAGAGGAGGAGAGATGGTACTATTGGTTACCTTCCACTGCCTTCATGCAGCGTCAAACTGAATTGTTGACGAGAACACATATCAGAAGGCTTTCTGCAGGGCCTTTAAAGTACCCATATATGACCGTATTACAATATCCTAAGAGTTTTTTTTTCCTTTTTTTTGTATAAGGGAGTGACGTCATAGGTATGTCATAAGCTATGATATTGTTATGCTCCTAGGATTAGGTTAGTGTTTTACTGTATGTCTGGAGATGTAAAGAATTTTCTAGACATTAAGTGTCAAGTCATAAGATTAGGTCACTGTTTTATGTCTGGGGATATGAGGAACATTCTACAAAATGTCGACATATATTTGATTTTCTTTTACTCTTACATTAGGAAATAGTTCTTGCCGTAATTGTTGTTGTGTATTGTTAATATTTAGGTGCAATATTGAATGGGATAATTTGAGTTCTTTCCCAGGCTCCAGAATATGCATTATTGCATGAGAAAATCTGAGTTCTCGCTTTGGATCTAGATTATTCTGGCCTGTGCTGGTGGTAGAACTGGGGTGGCGGGGTGTTTAAATGGACCATCCCGCCTCCGAGAGTCAGTAATAGGCACAAAGGCAGTGAGTGACAGTCAGTGAACCACTGGCAGTCAATGCACAGCTGCCAGCCAGAGAGGAGTGACAGAGAGTCAATAAAGGACATTCAGTGAGTTAAGCAGTCAGTGAGTCAGTCAGCGAGTCAGTCAGTCGGTGGCAAACAGAGACAGAGAGTCAGTGACAGAGTTAGTAAGTGGGAGTTAGTCAGTGAGCGATTCGTACCCAAAGTCAGTGTGTGACAGTCAGTGAACGGACAATGAACAAGTAGTAGTGACTGAGGACGGAGGTAGCGTGAGAGATAGAAGAGCCACAGTTTTTTGCAAGTTTACCTCAGCTGTATATGGAAGTAATAATATCCCTGAAGCATTCAGTGGCCTTTAATAAACATCCTGGCCCGTCTATGCTTCGTTGTCAACGTATCAACGATGCCAGTACGACGTAACAATATCATAAGTGTTACAACAGCAAAAATTTCATAACAACTACTTTTGAGTATTTGATCCCTGAAAGTTATGGTGATTATCTTGCACAATGCATTGGATGCAATTACAAAATCTCCTCATGTTAACTTAATTGGTGTAGAGATATTTACAGAAAACAGTGCAAAGTGAGATGGAACTGTGACCTTTATCATATTCAGTGGGACAAAAAAATGTGATATTAGCAAACTTAACAGTGAACATCATTGCTGGAGTAAAGTACATAATACTGTTGATAATATCATACACTAGTGCTGTGCCAAGGTATATACTACTCTGTGCAGAAATAATGTTCCATGAGTAATTCTATCACAAGTCTTTCCAGCGAGTATGGAGAGTAAGAATTATCAGATTAAAGTGTTGCCTTTATAAGTATTGTCGAAACAATTATTTTTTTAAAGTATTATAAGTGGCCTTGGAAATATTCATAGAAATTCATAAGCTGTTTTTCTGTAATGTTCAGTAAAAAAAGAAAATAATCTAATCCTACCGGTGTTTTCTTCTCTGTGATGAGAATGAGGCCCTGGTTCGGTGCAGCTCTTAGTACAGCATTCAGTGCCTCCACATTCACCTGGTCCATCACACCTAAAATATATGAGAAATTGGATATTAGGTATCAGCCACCACATGTTTCGCAGATTCTCGAAGGAGAATGAATGGTAATGTTTTCCTGTATCAGCATATATGTAGAAAGATATTATTTGAAATGTTACTTTGCTCTCTCTCTCTCTCTCTCTCTCTCTCTCTCTCTCTCTCTCTCTCTCACTCTCACACACACACACACACACACACACACACACACACACACACACACACACACACACACACACACACACACACACACACAATAACTTTACTATATACTTTGACAAGCATCATATTAATAATGAGAGTGCTAAAGTATATACAAGCCCAGAGCTTTTTATACTAATTCCTAAAGCTCTCGTAATGCTATAATATATTGGACTTTTCTGAATTGTTGTTGTGACTACACTCTGTAATGCATGATTCAGGGGTTTGTAAGATGTAGGTGTTCCATGAATGACCATCATAAATTACAGATTCACTTATACCTTCCTGGAACTCGGCTGTTAACCTTTAGACTGCATAAGACCTTCTATAAGGCCCTGTGTTTAGGACTGCAATGGACCTTCCAGAAGACGGTGGGAATTATCGTATTTTGCATGCTCTTTTATTCCTGCCTAACTCAAGGTTATGCTTGGCGAGTGGGTCATGTGGATCCCTCCCAGGCTGCAGAGGCTGCAGGAGGTATTGCTTCAGTCAGTCTCACACTGACCTTCACAGAGTGAGGATAGTGCCCTGTTTCTCTTTAAGAAAAAAAAAATCCACCACCGCCCAACCATGAGTGAAGAGGGGAGGGGGACAGGATGCCCAGCCTCCTGAGAAGCACAGCATATCACTTAGTGACAACTCTGACAACACTGCCGAGGGGCAGAAGGTGGAAGTGAAGAGAAAAATGCTTTAACAACAGAAGTGCCAAGGCACAGCAAACTCGTCCCCGGCAGTCATTTTAGTGCTGACATAAATACAACAGTATATCTGGTCAATGATATCACATATCAAAATTTGAGTAAATCGGGTGAAAATTGACGATTTTATGCCCATTTGAAATTTTAGGCCCGACCCATCTGACAATGACCCCCTACTGCTAACTGAGGGGCGACCCCTCTGATGTAATGGGGCATGTTATAGGATGCATATTTGAAAGACATACCTTTAGGTTATGGTTTCATGTCGATATGAATAATTTGAAAGAGGTTATAGCCTTTTTTTTTTTTTTTTTTTTTTTTTTTCATTTTTTGGGGGCCTACAGCCTGGGCCTTGGTCCAGTTTGGCCCAAAGTTTAATCGGATCAGAAGGTCATAGCCCATCATCCCTGAAATTTTAGACATAATCGCGCCTGCTGTTAACAAACAGACAGAGAGACAAACAAACAAATAGACAAATCGAGTGAAAACATTGCTCACCCCGGGTAATTGGAGCACATGATACTGCATCTTTGTACCCTGCCCTGTTTTTCTCTACCCTACCCTGCATTTGCCCACCTTACCCCTACCTTTTCCAATCCTACCCTGCCTTTCCCTGCCAAGCTTTTCCTTTCCCTTCCTTCATCACCCAACCCTGCATATCTCTCTTCTCTCCTACCCTTCCCTACCCTGCCCTGCATCTCCCTACTTTACCCTGCTTTTCCCTATCCTACCCTGCCTTGCCCTACATTACCGTGCTTATCTCTACCCTACCCCTCCTTTCCCTACCTTCCTTGCATCTCCCTACTCTACCTAACCTTTCCCTGCCCTACACTGCCTTTCCCTGCCATGCTTTGTCTTCTACCCAACCCTGCATCTCCCGACCCTTCCATACCCTGCATCTCCCTACTGCACCCTGCCTTTCCCTACTATGTCTTTCCCCACCTTACAATACCTTTCCCAACTCTACCCTGACTTTCCCTGTCAGGCTTTCCCTTTCCCTAACTGTATCTTCTTACATAGCTCTGCATATCCCTGTTCATTTCTTCCTGTCCCTATCCTACCCTGCATCTCCATACTCTACCTTGCCCTTCCCTACCCTACCCTGCCTTTCTCTTGCCTACCCTGCATTTCCCCTATTTACCCTGCCTCTCCCTACCCTACCCTGCCTTTCCCTACCTTATTCTGCCTTTCCCTACCTTACCCTCCCATTCCCTATCTTAGTCTGCTTTTCCCCAGTTTACCCTAACTTTCCCAGCCCTACCTGCCAATCTTTTCCTTTCCTTACCTGCATCTCCTTACAAAATGATACACATCCTTGTTCAACTTTGCTATCCCCTTCCCTACGCACCATCTCCCTGCTTTATCCTGCCTTTCCATACCCTACACTGCCTTTCCCTTCCATGCTTTGCTTGTTCCAACCCTTCCCTACTGGTAATAACCCTGACGGTGCCGAAGTAGTAATAAATGTGTGAGTAATAAGTATAAACGATTTGTTGTCACCTCGATTATGATTACAGCCATGTGTCATGTGTAGCGGTAAGTGTACGTTACCGTGCCCCGCCATTCCATAAAAAGTTTTGCTTTTTCCAGCCCTACCCTGCCGATAATAATCTTACTCTCGCTATGAAGTTATTGTGGACTCTCACAACTATAAGAGCAAAACAAAGTACTGACAAGGGACAGAAAGTGTGCAAGAAAATATCAATTTGTGTAATAGTGAATAAGAGAATGGCGAGTGACTGCAGTTCGCTATAGCCTACTAAAGTGGGTGACACTTGCTGCGAAGTTACTGTTGATTGCTATATCTACAGGAATCATCATAAGTACTGACAGATACAGGAAATTAACACTTTAATGTATAATAAGTCATAAGTGATAGAAAGGTGAGTAATAAGTGGTAGATAATTAATAAGTAACTAATTTAGCAGGAAAATAAAGTGTTGCATATTTATCTTCCATGCATGGCAACTCAGCATCATTACTTTTATGGTTTACCCCTGACCACTCAGTGATATATATATATATATATATAATTTCCTGTGGCACCCCACGGGTTGCATAGGGCCTCAATGAACTATCTCCACCAACATTTGTCTCTTGCCATCTCCTTCAGGTCCCACCAACACTCCTCTCCTGCTTCTTTTTTTCATTGTCCTCAACCAGGTTTCCCTCGGCCTACCTCTACCTCTTCTTCCTCTAGCAGTCCACTCTGGCACATCCTGTATTAAACTACCGTACCTTCTTTTCTGTATTTGTGTCCCAGCCACTTCCAGCGAGACAGTCTCACATATTCATTAACTGGTTCCACTCTCGTAATATCCCTTACTCTTGCATTTGTAACTCTGTCTTGCCACTTTACCCCAAGAATCCTTCTCAGTATTTTATTCTCAAATCCTAATACTTTCTGATCTGTTGCAATTGTACTGTACCATGACTCATGCCCGTAAATTAAAAAATATATATATATATATATATATAATATATATATATATATATATATATATATAATCATCAACATCAGCTGCTGAGGTCCACTGCAGGACCAGCCTATCCCTACCGAAGCAGGGACGATACAGCCATTGTATCTTGACCCAGTGGCTTAGGCTGTCTGGTAGAGACTGTATATAGAATAAGATGTGCTTGTGAGTGTAATTGTAATGTTGGAGTGGCTTTGGATGTGTGTGTAGCCTGTGAACCAGGTGTAATCGGCCCACCTTAAGCTGACTGGATGCAAGTATACTATAGTCATGACGCACGACTCAGGTTGACATTATCATACCCTGGCAACCTACCATTCAAAAATGCGTCCGATTTCGTATCATATTACACACGAATCATATTATTATGCACGAATATATTGGACACGAATATTTTTATTCACGAACATATTATAAACGAATCACATGGGCCTCATATTATACACGAAATCAGACACACTTTTGAATGACAGGTTACCTGGGCACGATAATAACCTCAGAGTCGCGCGCTGCAACTATAGTATGCGACCCTGGTTCAACCACAGCACCCCTTATGACCGCCAAAGCAGTCAGTGGCTCGGTGAACGCTTCCCCAAATTTTTACAACTCTGGCAGGAGGCGAACCCATGTCCACCAGCTTGCTAGACGCACATTCTACCATTGTACCACAGTGGCTCCATATATATATATATATATATACTGTATAGAGAGAGAGAGAGAGAGAGAGAGAGAGAGAGAGAGAGAGAGAGAAAGTCAATATATCTAATGAAAACAATTTCCACCACAGTTATTATTACCCTCACAAAGCATGTGTAGAGCTTGTTATTTTGCTCTTGTAGGTTACATCCTCAGCTACGATGAAGTGCAACAAGTGTCTTTATCATTGAAAATTTGTCATTAACTTGAGTTTTGGTGTTATCAAGAACGAAAGTCACCTCCCAAACTTCTATTGCCAACTTGGCGAGGCGCCCACTTGCAACAGTGCCTTGTGCCTACCTGGGCTTCACGCTCTTGCTTGCCACGAAAAACATTTCCATACAGCTAGCTCTCTCTACGTCCCTAAATCACCTACGGACCTCAGTTTTTTCAAAAGTTAGTGGAAATATTAAACTTTGTTTAACTAATCTTGAAATGTGTCTGGTTAATTAAGTGGGTGAAAAGGCAAGTGAAATACCCAATTTTTTCCCATATTTACCCCACGAAAGAGAGTTAAATGTAGTGAGGAAGAGAGAGGTGAAAAGAATAGTAAGAAAGAGTAAGAAGAGAGTGGATGAGGAATTTGGAAGGAATCTGAGTGTAAACTGGAAGGAATGTAAGAAAATGTCCTGGAATGAGGTAAAGAGAGTTAGACAGGGTGTCAAAGAAGTTAGTTGGGAAGTGAAAGATAAAAATGGTAGATTACTAGTAGAGAAGGGAGAAAAAGTGATCAGATGGAGAGAACACTTTAAAGAAGTGTTAAACATAGAGAATGGGAGTAATGTGAGAATAACTGGGTGGGAAATGGCTGGGAGACGGAGGGATGTGAGAAGAGAGGAAGAAATCACCAGGATGGAGGTTGTGGATGCAATGAAGAGTGTCAAAATGGGGAAAGCCCCAGGAATTGATGGAGTGTGTTGTGAAATGTTGAAGCATGGGGGAGAGATACTAAAAGAATGGATGTGGAAGATGTGCAGATTGGCCTGGGAGGAAGGTAGAGTCCTGGAGGGTTGGAAGTCAGATATGATTATTACCCTGTACACAAGAAAAAGGGGAAAGAAAGTGTGTGGTACTCATAGGGGCATTTTGTCTTCTTAGTGTAATAGGAGGACTATATGGTAGGGTACTTATTGACAGAGTTAGGGCAATAACAGAAGAATTGCTTGGAGAAAAAGGGGGAGGTTTTAGGAAGGGAAGAGGTTGTGAAGATCAGATATTCATTCTTAGGTATTTAGTGTAAAAGTTTCTAGAGAACGGAAACAAGTTGTGTGCTGGAGAAAGAATATGACAGGGTGGATAGACTAGGATTGTGGAAAGTATTAAGAATATATAGAGTAAATGGGAAGTTGTTGAATGCCGTGAAAAGTATGTATGAGGGTGCCAAGGCTGCAGTGTGTTTGGATAGGGAACTGAGTGAATTTTTCTATTTGAAGTTTGGATTGTAACAAGGATGTGTCATGTCTCCATGGTTCTTCAATCTGTATATGGCTGGGGTTATAAACGAGATACAAAGTGAGCTGCAAGGTTTGGTGGATGAGTTTGGGAGAGTGTGTAAGAAACGGAATCTAAAGGTGAATGTAGGGAAGAGTAAAATTATGGTCTTTGAGAGAAATGAAGTCAGTGAATGTACAGTGAGATTGGATGAGGAGGAAATGGAAAATGTGAGTGCATTTAAGTACTTGGGTAGTGTGATGGGTAAGGATGGAAGTTTAGAGGGTGAAGTGCTTGAAAGGGTAAAACAAGGAAGAAAGGTAACTGGTTCCTTGAAACCAGTGATATGAAACAGGGAAATGAGCATGGAAGTGAAAAAAGTTACTGCATGACAGTATTGTGATACCAGCTCTAACATATGGAAGTGGAGCTTGGACCTTGTTGGAAGGATAACAAATCAAGAGTGAGTGCAGTGGAAATGAGTTATTTGAGAGGAGCATGTGGAGTCACGTGGAGAGACAGACTGACAAATGAGGAAGTGAAGGAGCACTGTGGTGTGGATGTGGATGTGACAGGAAATGTTAGGAGAAATACATTAAGGTGGTTTGGCCATGTGAAGAGGATGGAGAGTGAGAGACTGAGGAGGAGAGTGTATGTGAGTAAGGTGAAGGGGGGAAGAGGGAAGGGGAGGCCAATGATGAGATGAAGGAATAGAGTGGAAAGGTATGCAGGGTGTTCCGAGAGTTATGTCCAAAATTTTGGGAAATGATAGATGAAGGAAGTCTGAGCAAAGAATGTTATATGAGCATGTGTCAAAATCTCAACCGTTACGGAGCTACAATTGCTGATGATCTTATGGGCGATTTATGGAGACCATTTTCGCCCATAAGGTCATCAGTAATTGTAGCTCCGCCAAGGTTGAGATTTGGACGCATGTTCATGTAACATTTTGTGCTTAGAATTCCAGCATCTATCATTTCCAAAAGTTTTGGACTACTACCCGGACACCCTATATCAGAAAGGAGGGGGGGGGGGAAGCAGAACAGTGAAATGGCGGGGAGGGCGACAAAGTGGTGACTTGTTTATGGCCACCCCGTACGGAATTAAGGCATCTGGCAATAGATTGATAGATAGATGAACTCTGTTCTTCACAGACTACTTCTCATTCACTGGCTAGCTCTCACTTACTGTTTCTCTGTTTAACTACTCCGTCCTTCACTGATTACCCTCACTGATTGACTCATCAATTCTGTCACTGATTTCCTAACTGTTCGCTCACGGCTGACTAAAACTCCTTTCTCTGGCACTTTCTTGGTTCACTCTCTCTAGCTCATTGCGTAACTGAACCAACTGACTCGTTAGCTGAATGGTCTCTAAATATTCTCACTGCCCTCTGCTCCCACTAATAGCACAGTACAGCATATTCTAGTAAAAAACTCTCATTTTCTGATGCTCGCCGGCTCAGTGGTAACTTTCTTGCCTAGCACCTGCTAAGATACGGGTTCGTGCCTTGCTCGGGACGCGAAAAGTTTCACTGACGAAGCGCGTGGGTACTGTCCCCCTTGAGCAAGGAAATGGGTGCGTGCGTGTGTGAATGTCAGTGCTTTGCCCTTAGATCGGACTATATGAGCTCTCAGGTCTCTTCTGGGAGGGTAAAATGCTGATAATCACAACCATCACGTGATCCCGACCGACCCGGTGAAAAAAAAAAAAAATGCACATTCCATATCCTAGCAGACAACAAGTTTTCTTAACATATAATACACTCAAATTAACAACATACAATAAAAATGGTGACAAGAACAAATTCGTAAGGTAAGATAGAATAAAAATAAAACAGACATGCCAAATTCTCCAACGTGTTTCTTACATTTCCAGATATATACACCACCCCTAATCCTATCAGCATAACACTAGCCCTCCCTCAAAACTGCCGTCCCTGACACATCCACCTAAGCCTACCTATATACAAGTACAGTATATAGAGCATAAACTTCCATACTAGCGGCTCGTTGCTATCAATTTTCCTGTGTAGGTCTCACAGTGTGAAGAACTAGATCTCCTCTTTCATCTCCGGTGTCCAGGAGCTCCTGAGCTCCACATCAACAGCACTTCGCAGGTCCATGATGTCCCATCGACGTTATAGATGATCATATGCTAGTTTCTAACAGCAAGCACCGGGAAAGGTTACTGAGTAGCCTCTCTCCTGGTGACATGGCATAAAAAGACTAAACAGAGTGGCCATCTTGTAAATCTTACACCGTCACTCACATCGTGTTGCAGTGGAACTGTTGGACTCTCGGAAATAAAGTACACAATATAGCAATCTTGCTATCTATACTCAATCCAGACGTTATTTGTTTACAGGAGACATGACTGGTGGATCACCCTGATCCTCCACAGTTCAAGGACTATCACTCGTACAGAAAATATGATTGTCATGGAGTTGCCATATACACTTGCAAATCATACCCACAAACAGAAATGTTTCAAAATTCTGCTCTGTTAGCTATCACGAGCTGAGTCTGTTCTCTATAGTGTCCTCTGCATGGCATTAGTGATGGTGATGCTTTGAGTGAAATTTTTTACCACCCTCTTGGTAATAAGTTAGTTTTGGGAGACTTTAACACCCATAACTCTCAGTGGGGTAACTTGAGGATTGATGACCGAGGGAAGCAAGCAGCCGACCTGATACTACAGTCCAATGTCTTTGTGTTGAACGTTTGTAGAGTGGCTCATGAAGATTTTTTTTTATACCTGTAACTCATTCGATACCTGTAGTTTACTGACACTTGTAGTGTATGGATACAGTAGAAGAGAATATAGTTTACCAATTTGCAGTCATTCCTACGAAATTTGCATGCTGCATGGTGGTCCTTCTCACTCTTCCTGCCAGCTTCGACCGGAGAATTTGGTAGGGGAGGAGGGAGCCTTCTTGCTTTACTATCCTTACCTTCAATTTGTAGAATTAGATATCTCATTGACGGTCTTCTCTGTAACAAGCAGCCTCAAAAGTACCATTAGATCTGTAGCTGATTGCTTTCCTTTGTACTCCGTTGTATTGGTAATACTTCGGCCATAGACTTGTCCTCGGCCTTCCCACGTTATACATAAAGATTTCTCGTGGGACCCTAATGACGACTTCTTGTGATTTGATGGTCTTTGTGCCTTTGTTATACATGCGACTATTTTTCAGACCCACCATTTCCAAAACTTTACTTTCAGAAAGCAAATTGGGGATCCTTCTCAAGGATCACCGAATTAGTCAGGGGAGTTCATAGATGTGAAAGTCCAAAATCTGATTGATTCCATATTACATACAACAGAAGCTGGTACTTCCAAGACTTCTCCAAAACATGCGAAACACAAAGTTTATTGGTAGACGCCGGATTGCCGACAAGCTTTAAGGAAACGCAATAGGAAATACAGGATTTGTTAAAGTCAGCCTACCTAGGAAAACCATATTGCCTACAAACAAGCAGGGTCTGAGGCAAAGAGAATAATTAAAAGTGCTAAGCATGACTCCTGGCATTCTTTTGTGTCCACAGTGAATCGCTTTACCCCAATGACTAAAGTCTGGTCTGTTTCAAAGTACTAAATGATAAACACTTTTATGTTCCTGTAATCTCTCTGCAGGTGAATAACATCTATGACGATCCCGTGGATGCTGCTAACATTCTCGTCATGATTTTTTGCGATGAAAGAACTTCTTGCCCTAAATCCTGTAAAGACACGAGTCTTGGGTCTGATACAGTCATGTACTGTATGTTCAGGACAGCCTAATTAAGCATAACATTTTACAGTGAACTTTGGCCATTCTGAACGTTCCCCAAATCATGCCACTTTGGGTAAGGCATACCGGTACTCAAACAAGCTGGTCGTCTTAGGAATTCCGCTTCATTTCGTCCTGTTGTGTTGATTTCTTGTCCATACAAGTTCATGAAAGAAAAGGATAGTACTAGTTTTTTTTTTTTTTTTTTTTAAGAGTCGAAGAGTTTGTTAACTGATCGACGGTGTGGCTTCTGTAAATATAGAAGTATACTAGATCATGTAATGAATTTCGAGCATTGCATTTCGGAGGAATTTACCAAAAAGAATTCATGATAGAGATGTCCATGTACATCCATAAAGTCTATGACGTGACGTGGCGACACAGCATACTAATGAAGCTCAACTTATGGTTTAAGTATTTTGCGTATATCTATTTCCAGCTTTTTGAAGGACAGAACTTTGTTAAATTGCCCTGTAACCTAACATTGGATGTATTTATCCAAAAAAACAGGGTGCCCAAGGGATATATGCTCAGTCTCACTTTGCTTAATCATAGTATTATAACCAACGATAGTCTGTCATCAGCTCCAATCCCGAAGAATCTTATACAGTCACTCTCTGCTAACGATTGTGCAATAAGGCACTCCTCCCATAATGCACAGTTTTCAGCTGGGTTGATTCCGTCCAACAGTGGGCCATACTGTAGGGATTTAAGTTACCAAACCCTAAGTGTGCTGCAGTAGTTTTTAACCCGCTGCATCCCGGAGACGTGAATTCACGTCCTCACATGATGTGCACTCATATCCCGGAGACGTAAATTAACGCTGCAACATTGCAAGGACATTGCAAAGTCCCTAATTTGCACAATTCTCAATTTTCGAGAGTGATTTTTGGCACATATACACGGGACACCTTCCTCTACAAGATGCCAGGCAGGGACAATGCCTTGCCCAGCATGACCTTCCCTCCTGCATGACCTTTTCTCAGCAATTCACCTGTTATCAGTGACCTGGCCAGTAAAGCCATGTCATGCCACAGTACGAAATTCAGCACCAGAGTGATTCCCCAATCGATGACAATGAGGAGGACAAACATTAGAGGAAGAAACAGTCAGAAATGATGATCAGGTAATGTGGCAAAAAAAGGTCAGGAATGGTGATGATTTAGTGAGTGAAACAATGCTTATAATGCCTATATTACCGTTTGAAAACCAATATATTCTCGTACTACATATAAATTCGTACCAAATAAATAAATAAATACCGTTTATGAGTGGTGTAGAATAGTTATCCTCCCATTGAACTCGTTTTCTTTGCAGCCAGCCTGATAGAAATCCCTGTAAGGTAAGAAGGTACTCCTACCTGGAATGAGTATTTTAAACCTCAGGTGAGCGTTTTCTCTATGAATTTTCGATGTTTCTCACCAGAAGCGGATGTTTGAGCCAAAAAAAAAAAAAGTCCAAAAATGTCGGGACTGGGGCGTACCACTGCCCAGAAAACGTCGGGATGGTGCGGGTTAACTAGTACCCCAGTATCCCTGCTTCTCGTAAAAGGCGACTAAAAGGGTTAGCAGAGGGTTAGTGCCCCTTCCCGGAAAACAACTAACTAAAAAAACAAACAAGAAGCCTCGGACAAGGACTGACCAAACGATGAAGACCCAGGACAGGACAAAGGACTTGGTAATGGGTACATGGAATGTAAGAGGAGCGAATGACGAGGTGAAAGAGAGAGAGATTGTCCAGGTGCTTGAGGGTGCGAAGTGGATGTATGTGGAATAACTGAAATAAAATGGAGAGGAGAAAGTGTGAGAGAATGGGAGTATGGATGGGGTATATGTGCAGGAGTAAGTGAGAATGAGAGGTCAAAGGAAGGAGTATGTATAGTTGTGAGTAAAAGATGGAAGAAGAGCATAAGACACTATGGATCAGCTGGGTCAAGGATTGTGTGGGTAAAGTTGAAAGTTGGAATACAAATGTGGGCGATTGTGTGTGTGTATGTGCCAACGCAAGATCGTGCTAGCAGAGTGAGAGAAGAGTTCTGGACAAATGTGGAAGTGTGCATGGAAAAGTTTGGAAGGAATGAGAGAGTGTTTTTGATCGGTGATATGAATGGTAAAGTAGAGAATGTGAAGGTGGATGGAATAGTTGGTGAGTGGGGTGTGCCTGCTGAGATAGATGAGAATGGGAGTGCGTTAGTGGACATTTGTGCTGGGAGAGGGTTGGTGATAGCCAATACCCTCTTCAGGCATAAAATGATCCAGAGGTATACATGGCGAGTGATGAGAAGGGTGGGTGGTGAAGTGAATGAAAGGAAGGCAATGATTAATGTGTGTGGATGAAAGGATGCGAAGATGTGTAATGGATGCAAGAGCTTATAGAGGTTGGGGGAGTGGACTTTCTGACCACTACTTGGTGGTGGCCAGAATTAGGATTCAAGTAAGATGAAGGAATAGAAGAAGGGAGAGACAAGAGGAAGGAGTAGTTGCAAGGACAGTGGAAAGGTTACAAGAGGATGAGAAAAAGGCAGAGTATAAGAGAGAAGTAGAGGAACGATTGGGCAAATATGAATTGGAGCAGATGGGAGACGTGGAAGGTGTGTGCAGGATATTTACAGAAGAAATATGTGCAGCATGTGATGTGGTGTGTGGCAGGAAGAGAAGACGGAGGAGGGTTGCAAGGAAAAGCATGGTGGACTGAAGAGGTGAGACAGGCTGTGGCACAAAAGAAGAAAACATACAATGAATGGATGAGAAATAGTGGCGTGGAAGAAGTTGAGAGGCGGAAGAGAGAGTTATATGTAGAAAGAAAGAGAGAGGTGAAAAGATTAGTAAGAGAGAGTAAGAAGAGAGTGGATGAAGAATTTGGAAGGAATTTGAGTGTAAAGTGGAGGGACTGCAAGAAAATGTTCTGGAAAGAGGTGAAAAGAGTAAGACAGGGTGGAAGTGAACTTAGCAGGGGAGTGAAAGATAATAATGGTAGATTACTAGTGGAGAAGGGAGAAAAAGTGAGCAGATGGAGAGAACACTTTAAGGAATTCTTGAACATAGAGGATGGAAGTAATGTGAGTATAAGTGGCTGGGGAATGGCTGGGAGAAGGAGAGAGGTGAGAAGACTGGAAGAAATCAGTAGGATAGAAGTTGTGGAAGCAATGAAGAAGTTAAATTGAGGAAAGCCCCTGGAATTGATGGAGTGTGTGGTTAAATGCTGAAGCATGGGGGTTAGTAGTAGAATGGATGTGGAAGATGTGCAGATTGGCCTGGGAGGAAGGTTGAGTCCCGGAGGATTGGAAGTCAGGTATAATTATTCCCTTGTACAAAGGAAAAGGGGAAAAAGAAGTGTGTGGTAATCATAGGGGCATTTGTCTTCTTAGTATATTAGGAAAAGTGTATGGTAGGATACTTATTGACAGAGTTAGAGAAAGAACAGAGGAATTAGTTGGAGAAGAACAGGGAGGCTTTAGGAAGGGAAGAGGTTGTGTAGATCAGATATTCATTCTTAGATCTTTAGTGGAAAAGTTTCTAGAGGAGGGAAAGAAGTTGTATGCGGCTTTCATGGATTTGGAGAAAGCATATGACAGGGTGGATACACAAGGATTGTGGAAAGTATTAAGAATATATGGAGTAGATGGGAAGTTGTTGAATGCTGTGAAGAGTATGTATGATGGTGCTAAGGCTGCAGTGCGTGTGGATGGTGAACTAAGTGAATTTTTCTCTTTGAAAGTTGGGTTGAAACAGGGATGTGTCATGTCTCCATGGTTGTTCAATCTGTACATGGATGGGGTAATAAAAGAAGTACAAGGTAGGGTAGTGGATGTTGGAGTGGCCCTGGTGTGAGATGATAGTGTTTGGAAACTCCCTGTACTGTTGTTTGCAGATGATACTGTGTTGTTGAATGAAGACGAAGGGGAGCTGAAAGGCTTGGTGGATGAGTTTGGGAGAGTGTGTAAGAAACGGAATCTCAAGGTGAATGTAGGGAAGAGTAAAGTGATGGTCTTTGAGAGAGGTGAAGTCAATGAATGTACAGCGAGGTTGGATGGTGAGGAATTGGAAAATGTGAGTACGTTTAAGTACTTGGGTAGTGTGTTGAGTAAGGATGGAGGTTTGGAGGGTGAAGTGCTTGAAAGAGTACACCAGGGAAGAAAGGTTGCTGGTTCTTTGAAAGCAGTGATAAGAAACAGGGAAGTGAGCATGGAAGTGAAAAAGTTACTACATGACAGTATTGTGATACCAACTCTAACGTATGGAAGTGAAGCTTGGACGTTGTTGGAAGGACACAAGTCAAGAGTGAGAGCAGTGGAAATGAGTTATTTAAGAGGAGCCTGTGGAGTCGCATGGAGAGCCAGGCTGACGAATGAGGATAAAAAGGAGCGTTGTGGTGTGGATGTGGATGCGATAGGAAGGGTTATGAGGAACACACTAAGGTGGTTTGACCATGTGGAGAGGATGGAGGGTGAAAGACTGACGAAGAGAGTGTATGTGAGTGAGGTGGAAGGGGGAAGAGGGAGGGGGAGGCCGAGGATGAGATGGAGGAATGGGGTGGAGATATATATGAGAGAGGGGGGTGTGAGTTGGGAGCAGGGCAGTGAAATGGCGGGGGACAGGGCGACGTGGAGGCGATTTGTTTGTGGCCACCCCAAACGGGATTGAGGCGTCTGTCAATAGATAAATAGACCTTTTCAATCTTCGGTCATGTTTTGGGGCTTACATTCTGTTCAAAGTTTAAACTTTAAATTTAATGTTTATAGTGTAATTGTTCTTTGTGATAAAGCATTAAGTAACCTTAAGTACTTAGCAGGTACTACTTGGGGAGCTGACAAAACATCTTAAGTAATGTTGTACTGTATAACTCCTTTATTCGATCTAAGATGGACTATGGCTCATAGGTGTATGAATCAGCGGCTGGTTCCGTATGGAAGAGGTTGGATGTATCGCAGAATAATTGTTTGATAATATGTCAAGTAGCCTTTGGGCATATGTGTGTAGTGTCTGCCGAAGGAGATGTAAATGTACAATCAAAGAATTATCTTCCCAGTTCCGTTTGAAGAAAATTTACAACTGGCAATATACAGTGAAAACCCTCTCTCTACCAGTGCTTGTTTCAGATGCTTCAAATTATCCGCTATATAATCGTCAAACTCTGGGAAGATACTTGTGTCTGTGCCTGTACTTCCCCTCCATATTCACTGAGACCAGCTAATTTTATTGTACTATATCAGGACCACTAGAAAATCTGATATCAATAGTGTGGCGTGCGTCAACACCACTTTATTTTTTTTTTAATTGCAAAGAAGAAGGAGCCAAAGGCCAGGACCCCGCAAGCCGTTCCTTCCAAGAAAAAAAAAAAACGAAAGAGAGCCAAATTCAAGATCCGTTCATTTCGAGATGCCTGGACACACTGAGTTTGACATACTGGAGATCATTGGAAGTAGGAAATACAGACAAAAGGAGACAGTTCCAGAGTTGACCTGTTGCATACATGAAGGACTGGGAGTAGCAGTTAACTCTTGCATTAGAGAGATGGACAGAAAAGGGATGAGAGTTGTTGCTATACGGGTGCTTATGCGCCCGTCGTAGAGGTGGAGGAATGCAAGCAGACAGTTCAGAGGAGTAGTGACCATTGAAGTAGCGACAGAAATGTGGTAAAGCTGCAACAGTGCAGTGAAGAGACAGAGGTTGAATTAAGCCAGGAAGAGGAGGAGAATTAACGACGAAAAGCCTTTGACTCCACCCTATTGAGAAGAGCTGTATGTGGGGAGCCTTCCCATACATGAGAGTTTTACTCTACACAGGGGACCCATGCATAAAATCAACAACTTTGCAGAGGTAAAGAAGGTATGGAGTCGGCTTGGCATACCTAATGTCTTGGAAGCAGATTTTACAAGAGATGTAATATGATCATTCCAAGATATGTCCCGAGAGAATGAAACCCCAAGTATGTTTATGAATGATGTAGGACTGAGCTGGATATTATTAAACATTAGTGGGTACTCCTGTGGAAGATTTTGTCGGGTTGATAGCTGTCAAAACTGAGTCTTTGATGTATTAAAAGCCACAAGATTTCTTTTACCCCAGTCAGAGATATGAGTCAAGTCAAACATTAGGTGTGCCATAGCCTCATCCCTTGTATGATGAAGTAACTGCCAAGATGGACGTTGCGGGAACCATATGGAAAGGTGAAGGGTGGAACCATCAGTGTATGAGTGGATAGATTTAGATGCACAGCTTAGAAGGTCATTGATGAATAAAAGGAAGTGAGTTGGTGATAGGACAAGGCCCTCAGGAACACCACTGTTGACAGATCTAGAAGAATGGTGGCCGTCTACAATAGCAGTTATAGAACGACCAGAAATGAAGCTATAGATGAAGGCACAGATGGAAGGATAGAAACCGTAAGATGGCAGTTTGGAAATTAAAGATTTATGTCAGACTTGATCGCAAGCCTTTGAGATATCAAGTGCAATGGGAAGGTTTTCGCCAAAGTCCCGAAAGGAGGATGACAAGGAGTCGGAAAGATAGATGAGAAGATCGCCAGTGGAGCGTCCCTGACAGAACCCGTACTGACGATTAGAAAGAAGGTTGTGATAGGAAAGATGCTTTAGAATTTTTCTGATAAAAATCGACTCAAAAACTTTTGAGACACAGGATGTTAAAGCCAGTGGGCGATAGTTAGAGGACTGGGAATGGTCACCCTTCTTTGAGACTGGCTGAATGAAAGCAAACTTCCAGCAAGAAGGGAAGTTGTACAAGTTGACAGACATAGGCAAAAGAGTTTACCTAGGCAGGGTGTAAGCACAAAAGTACAGTTCTTGAGGACAACAGGAGGGATCCCATCAGGCCCACATGCCTTGTTAGTATTGAGGTTAGTGATGGCAGAAATTACAGCAATTTTGAAGAAATTTTAATGTCAGCCATGAGGAAGTCAGAGGGGAGAAGTGATGGAGGAACAGCACCGGAATCATCTAAGGTAGAAATGGAGGAGAAAGTCTGAGGGACGAGGTTTGCTTCATCAGTAGAAGAAATAACTGCAGAGCCATCAAAGTAGGGATGAGGAGGGAAGGATGATGAGGTAAAGTTATTAGAAAGGTTTTTGGCAAGGTGCCAGAAGGAGTGGAAAGAATCTGAGTTGGAGAGTTGAGAACATTTAGTAAGAATGAAATTATTTTTGGCAGAGCAAAGAACGGACTTAACATGATTCTGGGTAGAAACATAAGAAGCATGTGATTCAGGGGTGGGTTGGCTCTGGTTCCTTTTATAGGCCATCTCTTTGTTGTAGATTGCTTTAGAACAAGTATGGTTAAACCAAGGTTTTTTTCCATTAGTCAAATGATATGAGAAAGGAATGTATGCTTCCGTGCCCAAGAAAATAACCTCCGTAATGCACGTGGCACACTCAGATGGTTCCCTGTCATAGAAGCAAAAATCATTTCAGGGAAGATCAAAGAAGTACTGCCTGATGGCCTCCCAATCAGCAGCTCCAAAGAGCCACAATTGACATTTCTTTGGAGGGTTGATAGGCCATACTGTAGCGATAGGGCAGGTTAAGGTAATAAAATTTTGATTGGAGGAGCCCAATGGAGAGGAAAGATTAACAGTGTAAGCTAAAGGGTTAGTTGTATGGAAGAGAGCAAATATGTTTGAACTCTCTCCAAGGTGGTCAGGGATACGGGTAGGGGGCTGTACATGCTGCACTGGGTCATTAAGGATAGAAAAAATGTAGGCTTTTTCACCAGGTGGATCAGTGAAAGGAGAGGAAAACCAAAGATGGTGGTAAACGTTGAAATCTCCTGGAGTGGAGATTTCAGAGAATGGAGAAACAGATAGGATATGTTCCATCATAGAAGTAAGACAGTCGAAGAATTTTTCATGGTCAGTAGAATTAAGGGATAAGTAAACACCACAGATATATTTAGTCAGAGAATGAAAGGGAAAGCCAAAGCCAGAGAATGGAGAATTCAGAAGAATCAAGTTCAGTTTGTGAGGTGGGGGGAGGCAGTTGTTTCGTTCACCACTTGCCGTTTGCCTCTACTTACTGACTCAGGAGCTTGGCGTAGACCTTAATGACTGTGACATGTTTGTGCTAAAAAATAAAGTACTTCGGGTGCCAACCAACTTTAGTGTTGATGTTTCAAAGCTCCCACCGTTGAAGACCAAGGTGCCAGAGCCAGAGGTCCGCCACTTGCTCCATAACATTATCGGGCATCATCTGGGGAACCATTAATTGTACACCGATGGCTCCATGTTAAGTGATTGTGTGGTTGTTAGTGTGTGCTCAACTGAATGTGCTCACAGGTCTGTTGCCGACTTGTACATCTGTTCACCTCTGAACATTTTGCTGCTCACAAAGCCATAGACTATGCTCAAAAATCTCGTCATGCTCGTTTGGTCCTTCAAGCAACTGCTTCTTGCTCTGCTGATTTTCTTGCGACCCAGGTCCGCATTGTTAATAAATTCCATTCATGCAACAAGCCTTTCACGCTGATCTGCGTGCCTGTAATGCACAGATTGACTTAATTGCAAAATCAGCTGCAGAGCTCTAGGAGACTTGGGACACTGTTGTGATCTACGGTCGGGTCTCTCCCTCAGATAAAAATCAATAACACTTCTGTGGCAAAGTCAGTGGACCATCCTGGATATTCCAACTTGCATGTCACTGCTTGTCGTCTGGGATACTGTCAACTGTCCCAGTAGCTTGATAGAGAGAATACTGTCATGCTTGTCTATGAACTGTACACAGTTCACATATGATGCCATGTACTGAAATAGAGAAATGAATTCCCCGAGATAAACCTTCATAGATCATATAGCCCCACTAGGTGATGGGAGAGCACTGCCTCTCCAAGCAGGGTAGCTACCCAGGCGGAGCACGAACTCTTGACCCTTCGGCCTTGAGTCAGGTGCTCTGTCACTAAGCCACTCTGCCTCCATGATTTCTACAGCATTGCAACATCTGTGGTGTGGTGTTACCTATTGGTCATATCATCCTGTGCTCAGTAATTATTTTATATACATGAATATGCTTCACTTACCATGGTAGCCACTCTGTAAGTAGGAATGGTGCAGGTTCAAAATGGCGTCCAGTACATAGGGTATAGGAACATTCGCGCGATCGCCAGTCCAGATCTAAGCTTATGAACTAGAAGACCTTCACAATTAAAGTGCAAAACTACTCGCAAAGTCTTGCTAACCCTTCGTACGATTCACAAAATTGAACGGCAAAAACGTCGATTTTGTTCTTTTTTCTTTCTTTCTTCTTAATCAGTCATAACTCCAAAACAAAAAGGCATACACAAGCGAACTTTACACCAAAATGCTGCTTGTCAAGTGTAGATGTTTCTTTACATGTTTAGAAAAGCGTTCAGGATACGCTTCGCGAGTTATGGCCTGGTAACCTCATCGATATCACCTATAAGTTTGCCATTTTGCTCGATATTGGTTAGCTACAGCTCACCTACAGTTAAAGAACTTACCAAAACATCTTTTCACGGGAAGGCACCCTCGTTTTAGTCTTTCAGTATGCTATGCATGTAACAATCCAAATCTAACACTTGCTTTATGCATAATTATACTTCCACAAAAAGATCATAATCTAGAAAACAAAAATTTTATTCTAAATTTATTGTTAAGAAGTAGG
The DNA here is from genome assembly GCF_032717465.1 of Coenobita brevimanus. Taxonomy (NCBI): domain Eukaryota; kingdom Metazoa; phylum Arthropoda; class Malacostraca; order Decapoda; family Coenobitidae; genus Coenobita; species Coenobita brevimanus. The sequence goes on from NC_137046.1 coordinate 13,765,239, forward strand.
AATGGCAAAAGTGCACAGATAAGAGATGAAAAAAACACAGAAACAAGAGAGCATTCAGCATGGGAGGAGATTTGGAGACCTATACCCATTACTACACTCCACAAGCTACAAGAGTGTGGCAAAACTGTGGAATGTAGTTATCGGTACAGGTCTCCAAATCTCCTCCCATCCCGAATGCTCTTTTGTTTCTGTGCTTTTTTTTATCTCTTATCTGTGCACTTTTGCCATTCCTACTTCTTAACAATCATTTTACTGTGGCACAGCAAATGTCCTCTTCACCCTTTCCACCATCTTGGGTGTTGGAAATCTTTTTATAACTGCTAAGTTCATGACTTTCTCGAGGGAGACCTTACTGATCAGAGTGATGTTACTTTTTTACTGTTCGGTTGTGGTTTAGCTACTTGTATATATAGGTATATTTCCTTCTCGAAGGAGGATAGACAGATGACATTTTTTAAATAGTTCATGTTACTGACTGTTCTGCTTCTTACATTGATGTCCCCTATATTTATCCATGTACCTCGCCTGAGAGTCACCAGTTGATGAGTGTACGTGTGCAATACTGAGAGGTATTGGGAAATTCCAGATGATGATGTTCTGTTGGGCAAGGTGTTTCGCTTTTTGTACATATGTAAATGCCATGTATCTGTTTGTTTAAGTTTTCTTATTTATGGTCGACAGTTAAGTATGTGGAATAGTTCCTGGCTCATCTGGTTCTCTTTCTTATATTGATGTCCCCTATATTAATACATGTGCTTTTCCTGACAGTCACCAGATGATGAGTTCAAGTGTGTGATGCAGAAGGGCAGTACACATTTGCAGTTCATGGTTGATAATATGCTTCACATCAATTACATTTATCTGGTCAAAAAATTCATATAAAGGTAAAAACTAAAAGATATAAGAAACAGTTAAATATTGGCATAACAACCTTGGCCTTTGGGCCATTGGTCACGAGCAAAAAAAAAAAAAGAAAAGAAAGAAAGAAAGAAAGAAAAGAAAAAAGACAAACTTGCGCCAGGTACAACAAGCCTTGCCTGACTGCAGTTATTATATTGCTGTTAAATACTTAATCACTACTGTTATTTATTGTCAGTACACAGTTAAAGTCTAAGGTAATGGCGCAAACCTTTTTAAGTTACGCCCTCTGAAAATCCTTGATCTTGCATTTGAACTTTCAAGTTCAGTCAAGGTCAAAGGTCATGGCACCAAATGAAAGCCCATATAGGACTTTGTGCATCTTCATAATAGGAAATATAGGACTTTGTGCATCTTCATAATAGGAAATATAGGACTTTGTGCATCTTCATAATAGGAAATATAGGACTTTGTGCATCTTCATAATAGGAAATATAGGACTTTGTGCATCTTCATAATAGGAAATATAGGACTTTGTGCATCTTCATAATAGGAAATATCTCCACCTACAGTGAGTTTCGAGTTATAGCCTCCTGAATATCCGTGACCTTGAGTTTGACTTTTCAAGGTCACTTATAGTCAAAGGTCATGGTTTCAATTTAAAACATGTATAGGATTTCCTATATATTGATAATATTAAATATCTCTTTTATCTTCAGCGAGTTTCTAGTTACAGCCCCTAAATATCCATGACCTTGAGTTTGACCTTTCAATGTCACTCAAGGTCCAAGGTCTTGACGCCAAACGAAAGCCCATATTATGAGTTCCTGTATGTTCCTAATAGTAAATATCTCTATCTTCAACCGGTTTCAAGTTATAACTCTTTGAAAATCCGTGACCTTGATTTTGACCTTTAAAGGTCACTCGATTAACTCTAAAATTTAATCACTTTCTTTTGGAACCAGTACCCACATATCCTGAGAAAGTTTCATGTAACTTCATTCAACTGTTTTTCCGTAATGCTGCTAAGAAACAAACAAAAACAAGCAGACTTGTCCAAATACAATACCTCGCCGGACTCCGTCCGGGGGAGGTTAAAAAAAAAAAAAAAGAAGAAGAAGAAAAAAGCCGAATCGGTAGAGAGGTGGTCTGTTGTCCTAATGAATGCAGTTTCAAATCCCAGCAGGAGCAAGGAATGGTTTAAGACTGAGGATCTGAATTCCGTAAATCCGTCGCGTCCCGAGCACTTTCACACCTCCGACACCCCCCAGTCCCGACCACTTTTAGAAAAAAATTTTTTTTGGCTAAAACTTCCGTTTTAGTTGAGAAACAAAGGAAAATCACAAAGAAAGTGCTTACCATGGTCAGCAACTGGTGAAAACAGGTGAGGTCCCCCGCGCCAAGTATCGTATTCTATCATTGACGTGTGAGGCGCTCACGTTTTCTATGGTAGTTCATTTTGGGAGAAACAACAAACAACACCTCTACATTTATTGAATTTGAACTAATAAACAATAAGAATAACAATATAATGAATTTCAATGACATATATATGAAAAATAAGCATTGTACCTTCGGCGAGCATAGCGAGTTTCGTCCGATTGGTAAAACACTATGTGCAAAGTTTCTTGTTTCAGTCAACATATCATTTTTTCTACTTGTATACAACTGTTTCAATGCCATTTTGCCATTTTGTACTGTATGTAAATGCTTTCAGCTGTTTTCATTCATTACAATGACATGTTGCATAAGTATAGCGCACACATGCATACTCAGCGCACTCGCTACGACTCGTATTTCACCATACAACATTGTTTTATCACTTTCATAATATTTGTTTCTTTACATTGAACCTTTCCTCCACCACTGTAAACGTTTTCAATTATTTACATTCATTACGAGGGCATTTAGTGAAATGCTAGCGCATATTCTAGTAGCAAGCACACTCTCTTAACACTCGTGTTTCCACTTTTACTTTATTTCTTCAATCCCAATATACTTTACCACTTACATTACACCCATTTACACCCTATTCTGCACTATACATATTTACTGGTATTATTTATTCTAGTGAGCGTCAGAATATCGCATGGAAATACCCTCGCAATGAATGTTTCGACCAACATAATACTCATACACTTACGTACTAATATTCCACTTATATTACACCCGTGTTCACTTGTAGACTCCTATTTACATATTTACTGGCCTTATTTATTCCACTGAGCGTCTGAGTATCGCATCAAATACCCTTGCAAGGTATGATTCCACTTAGATAATACTCATACACTTACATACTAATATTCCACTTATATTACACCCGTTTCCACTGCCATACTACTATTTACAGATCTACGGGCCTTATAATTACACTGAGCGTCTGTTTGTCGCATTTATTTCAGAGTATCAGCGTCCTATCGCATTCACATCTTATCAGAAGTGCAGGAGCGTGTGAAACTCACTGAAACATGGGTGAATACACAGACCCACGTCACACTGAACGCACTCATAGTGGGAGTCCTTTCTCTGAGTGGTGAGTCTCACGCGGGAATTGCTACACACGTGACACCTGCGCTGGGGCCTAGGTCTATTTGCTTGGGGAGGTATAGGAGTGGGGAAATGGCGGGCGGATAATCTCAAGGGAGGGTGGGCACCTGGGGCTGTGCGGGTGCGGTGTTGGGGCCTTTCAACCGCATACCTTGCAACAATCTCTCGTGTCAGCTCCCTCACAAAGTCTTCAAAGGTTTCCTGAACTCCTGTTGTCATGGCGTGAAGGTGGTGGCAATTCAGGGCAGTAATGTCAAGCAGGTGAAAGAATAGTTTTTTGTACCACTTCATCGTGGTCCTGGCACACTCGACAGTGGATATCATGGAGTCTGAGTGGTCCACCAGGTGCATGTTGATATTATAATCAAGCACACACTCAGGTTTCCATATATGGCGCCTGTTCTCGCTCCGATAATCTACTGACTCTGTACGGTGCATCAAGGGGCGGTGAACCGTGGACAAGAGGCGGACTTCTCTATTGTGGATCAACACTGTTGCAAGGATATTGTTGGCCTGGAAAAAGACCACCTTACTTCTGTCAAGTTTCCTCCCCACCTTGACCATGTGACGCCGGTTCACTTTGATGGTCCCACAGATCCCCATGTCATGCCTGTGTAGATAACAAGCAAGAAGAGGGCTAGTGTACCAATTCTCAAGGTAAAGTACGTGACCACGATGAAGATAGTCTTCTATCATTGTCTTTACCACTGCTCCAGACAGACCAATACTCCGATCTTCTATTATGTGCACCGGTGTACAAGACTATGTCTTGCACATAACCGTCCTACAGTCACACATAACAAAGATCTTGAACCCCAAACGGTGCCTTTTGCTGGGTATGTACTGCCGAAATGAAATATTGCCTCTCCACAACACGAGACTCTCGTCTATGACGAGGTCTCTATAGAGATAAAATGAGGAACGGAATGTCTGCCTTAGGTGATCAAAAGCCAACCTAATTCGCCTCATCTTGTCTGTGTCATTAGCATTTGCAGGATCATCAGCAACATAGAAATGGAGGCGGCTTAGAATTTGCTGAAACCGATTACGGCTCATTACTTGGCCGAATATTGGTGTAAGCATAATAGCATCCCTTGTCCAGTATGCAGGAATTCGGTTCTTTCATACAATACCCAAGTACCAAGGCCAAAAACAAAAACATTTCTGCAAGGGAGACTGGGTAATCATAGAGGATAGAATGCCTGCTCCTTGTGCCCTGTCTTTCACTCTCACAGCACTGGCTGGTAGCGAATTGGTTTGTTTGATCCACTATTTCCTCCACAAAACCCTCACTGAAGAAAAGATGGAAAAAATCCAGCCTGGTTGAATTAGGGTGAATACCGGGAGCAATGCAGCCAGCACGCCCCTGCTCAATGAATGGGTGAATGAGGGGAGTAAAATCACTCCCATCCTCCCAATTCCATGCCACAAAATCCTCGTCCCGATCGTCCCCATCCTCACCTTCATCAGGGTGGGGAAATGATGGTGGGGGAGTTTGGGGAGGAGGAGTGCGTAGGGCTTCACGACTCGCACTTCTCTTTCCTTGGCCTTTACCCTTCCCCTTTCCCTTACCCTTACGGCCTTGGGGAACATCATGGGGCTGTGGGGAGGAAGCCCGGGAATATTGGGGAGCATAAGACGTGCTGGGGAGAGGCTCCTCCTCACCTCCCTGCTCCATCACCACACCACGTGATTCACCACCCACCCTCACCGTCCCACGTGATACGCCATGCCGCCTCACACCACCACGTGACTCACTCTCGCCACTCTCACTTTCCACACTCCTCCCAACACTTTCCCTTTCACTCCCCACTCCCTCAACGCCACTTCCACCATCCCCAAACAAAACACTAGGCCCATACCTGTTAGAACGATGTGGTGTGTGCTCTGAACCGCGATGAATAATAACCTCACGGCCGTACCAACATCCCATGGCTCTGTCCTCGTCCTCGTCCTCGAAATCGGGCTCCACGTCATGTAGGGACTGGCTAGAGGATCTTGCACGTTGTTTTTGTGCAGCCTGACCCTCTCCTGCAGCATGATAAGTCATGTAGCGCCACTTCCTGGGAGATGGAACTTCCTCATCACTGCTGCTGCTTTCCACATTCTCTGGATGGACATAATCTTTGTCCATCTCCTCGTCATCGAATGGCGAATCTCTATTGCCAGTAAAGGCATCCAGGGCGGCTTGAATTTCCTCCTCCGAGAGACCTCTATGCGCCATGTCTGAGCAGGACTGTTGCTAACAGGTGAGTGACCGAGCCGCAGGTGAGCGCGGGTCACACGGGGTCGCCGAGTGTCCCCGCCTGGTGGCAGGTAGGGGAAGGTCGTGCGACGCTACGTACCAAAAATCTCGCGCGAATTTTGAAAATTGTGGAAATTATGCAACTTGCAATTGCAAAATGTACCAGTACGTCGACGGGACAGGCAAATGCAAAATGTTGCAACGTATCCATACGTTGACGGGACGTCTCGGGTTAAAGCAGACTTTACTGATCTACCATAAGACCAGCCGCTAAGTTGAAAAAACACTCCCGTCAATATCAGTGCACCAGTCCTGTACGAGACATCACTGCCATGTATTCAGTATGGACAGTGGGTGTAAGTGTCGAAGTGATATATGGAAGGTGTGTGGTATGTAGGAAAAGTGCTTGGCCTCAGGGTATGGGCTGTTAAACTTGTATTGAGAGAAAGGCGATCTTAACCCTTTTGTGCGTGGATAAGTTTTTAAGTTTTCTGTTCTGCGACACATCGGCTTTTCTTCCCTCCCCCACCCTGGCCGCCGTGTGCTCCAAAAAAGTGTATTCTCGGCTTATTTTCACCACCCAAACATATTCATTTTGCCACAAAACCTCCATATTCCTATTTGTCGATGTTTGTTCTACACGATGAGCAAAAAGAAACACAGACACACAAAAAAAACACTACACATACGTTTGGGCCGTGGGAATAAACATTTGGGAACTTAGATGTCACTTCCCATCATCATAAGTCGAATGTTTACTGATCAGTTTCTACATGTTATACAATCATTGGAAAGAGAATTTTATTAACTTTCGAATGCCGGGGGTCCCAGTTTGATACGAGGTATGGTGTTCGAGTAATAAGCGAAAAAGTACAATCCATTTCCAACAGAGAACAGACTTTTTTTCAGGGAGCTCTGGCGAAAAACTTTTCTTGGCAGTGTTATGTTCTTATTTCATCATCCTATGCAGAATTTCAATGGCTTTCATTTGATACCAAATGGCAATCCTAGCCCTCAAAGTCTTCGAGAAAAATGCAAAAAACTATGGTGTATTTTCCCGCACGCTGAACTGCCATCAGCCCCGCTCACTTACGTTATTTTCCCCTAGCGCGCAAACATTTTTATGCTTGCTAGCTACCTTGTCTTTAGTTTTATACCAACAACTATTTTATATAATTACTTCTGTTTTCTTTTTAGTCCTCTCAGAAACCACATAAGAACACTAAACCTGTTGCTAGCAACTGCAACTGAAGCTGTAATTATTTCCCTGTCATTTGTGTTGAGGTAAATAACAATATATATGTGTGTGCAAATATACTGACATAAAGATAGGTAAATAGATAAATAAAGAAAATCACGTACTTCCAGTGGCGATGATCTTCCTGCAGGACCAGATGGGTTGGGAGGTGAGGATTTTTGTATTGTTTTGTGTGTGTGTGTGTGTGTGTGTGTGTGTGTGTGTGTGTGTGTGTGTGTGTGTGTGTGTGTGTGTGTGTGTGTGTGTACTCCACTAGTGAAGGTATCACTCTGTATGGTACCGGTCGAAACAATGACCCATGTGTCCTTCCTCATCCCCAGCTTGAAGCACAAGGTACACCTGAGGCTCTTCCTGTCGGGGATCCTCGCCCGGTGGTGGCCCAGAGTGCGAGACAACCTCGTGTTGTCATCATCACCAAGCGACAGTTGCTTAGATGCTCTTGTGCTCTGTGGTCCTGTTGTACAAGAGCTGCAGGCCCAGGCAGGGGTTCTCCCGATGGACCAGCAACTGGAGATGGTTACGGTGCTGGCACCCATGGTGAACGTCCTGCAGGTGGTTCCGGTGGTGGTGATGGCACCCGTGATGGCCCTGCTGCAGGCAGTGATGGCGGGGGTGATGAGGCCAGTGGTGGTTCTCCTGCAGGCAGTGCTGGTGCTGGTGATGGCTGGACCAGTCCAGGTGCTGGTGCCTGTGCCTGCTGGGTGTCAGGTGTTGCTGGTGCTGACCCTCAGGTAGGAGGTCTGGGGCATGGTAGCTTACATGTCCAGACGTGGGCCAGTCCTCTTCATGGAAATGCAGAAGATCGTAGATGATCTGCTCCACAAATTCAAGGAGAGTTACTGTTCTGCGTCTGTACTTTTTGTACAAGGCGAATGCATTGAAGATTGCCATATGGATGAAGCAGAAGGTGATCTTCTTTGTCCACTTGACGGTTTGCAATTGGATGGGGTAGTACTGGACCATCTGATCGAAATGATCAACCCCACCCATGAAATTCTTGTAGTCCTTTACAATGACAGGCTTGATGACGACCTTCTCCACATAGGTTGTCCACCCATCATTACCCTGCACCTTCCCTCGAACCCTCTTTGGAATGGTGTCAGCGGTGTGGAAGATGGACACTATGTTGACAATGTGCTTCTCCCTCCATAGCAAGACGAGCACATTGTCCTTGTGCCTGTATGCCATGTACCCCTCGGGCAGGCTCTTAGCCCTGGCGATGGCCTTCGGCTGGTGTGGTGCCCCTCTAGGCAGCCGTAGGATCCCACACACATAAAGGCCTGCAGTGAAGAGTCGTTCGCATAGGGCTACAGAATTGTAGTAGTTGTCCATGAGCAACTTGTAGCCCTGGTCCTTCAAAAGTTCCACAAGGCCCCACACGGCGTTCTTGAGGGTCTGCTACACCCCCATGTAGACCTCAAGGTTCCAGATATAGCCCAAGGACAACTCAGCCAACATGTGGAGTTTAATGGAGTACTTGGTGGCCTTCTGGGGGTTGTACACACGGAAGGACGGTCTGCCCTTCCACCCCAGAGAGCCCTCATCCATGCTGAGCTGCTCCTCCGGTTGGTGCACTGACTGGAACTGCTGAAGGAGGTACTCCATGACTGCGTGAATGCAGATGAGCCAATCTTGCTTGTCCTGGGGTATGGCGAGTGAGTTGAAGGTGTGAAAGTGCTTCAGGGTTGCGTTGAATCGCCTTCCACTCATTGCCCACCGGACCCTAGGGTAGTCATGCAGCTCAGAGCTCCTCCAATAGTGCCTGATGATCAGCATGTGCACGACCCCCATGAAAAGGTACAACCCCAGGAACCTGGCCATCTCCTCTTCATTGCACGAGAACCAGGCATCCAGCTGAGTCCCCATGAATGTGGCGTACCGGTTTGTTTCCATGGTGAGATATGACAACAACTCTCGTGTGAAAAAGAGCTGAAAGAACTGCAGGGGAGTTGTTGGAATATCCACCTAGATCCCTGGGAAGCCAGTGAACGGCCCGTGGTTTGGTGTGAATGGGCCACTGCTCCGCCCAGGATCCTCTTCAGTGCCGGTGGCAGCGGTGGCAATGGGTCAGCCTGTCGACACCCTTCAGTGTGCCTTCCAACCCCTTGGTCATCCCCCATGTCCAGGCAGTGGACCACGGTGCCCTCGTCTAGAAGGGGCCGCCTCGGACGAGGACGAGACAGAGGGCCCTGGGGACACCAGTCTCCTCGGCCTGGCTGGCAAGGAGGTCACCGTGGCATCCTGCATGGCAGACGTGAGTGGAGGGGCCATCACAACAAATGATGGCCAAGCTTCCGGTGACACTGGCTCGCCAAAGGGGGCAGAGGGGCCTGGAGATTGAGAGCTGATGAAGAGAGTTGTGGGATCGGCAGGTTGTAGAGGTGGGGAGTGTTCTCCAGTTGGGCCGGCCGCTGATGGTGGTGTGGTCTCCTGTGGTGGATGGCAGAGGGGCAGCTCCACTTGCTGACCGGATGGCATCAGCTCAACCTCCCCCACCCCAGAACGGTCGCTCTCGCTGTCGCTCTCCAACTCAGTCTCGTCGAGCAGCTTCTTCCACTGCTCTGGTGCCAACTCGCGTTTCATCTTTGCAAGACTGATGTCATTGCAAGCCAACTGGAGAATGAATTGCTGTCAAAGGGCACTGTAGTGCAATGCTGTGCTAGGGGTGTGAGCTGAAATAAAGGGGTCAAGATATTTTATTCACAGCCAGCCAAGAACTTTGCTCAACATTGGCAAAACGCAAGGATTCATGATATATGTGTATATCCTTGAAAAACATCGTCTCCTACACCTGACTTAGCACACAAGAAGGGGTCACGATCACGTGGTTCACTCATTCATTTCTTTTTAACATTACACATAACCAAATCTATCATTTTTGTGAGATACACATTACATTTCACAAGTAAATTGTAAAGGCACGTGTTCCGTAGGCCCTTATCTGTGTGCTAAGGTGTAGCAGACGATGTTTCCCTGACAAGAAGATTCTACAGTGTTTACACATTTATTTCACATTACACATAACCAAGTCCATCACTGTATAAGAATTACAGTATATTTCACCACTACAAGTACATGCACGTGTTCCATATCTCACGTTGAATTTCGCTACCTTTGTGCTAACTCAGGTGTACAAGATGCTTTCAATCTTACGAGCACATGGTTCAGACTTTCAATTCATTTTCACATAAAACATAACAAAATCTATCATTTTATGAGATACACAGTATATTTCACCACTACAAGTACATGTACATGTTCCGTATCTCACGTTGCATTTCGTTACCATTGTGCTAACTCAGGTATACAAGACGCTTTCTTTCTTATGAGCATGTGGTTCAGACCTTCACTTCATTTTCACATAAAACATAACAAAATCTATCACTTTATGAGATACACAGTATATTTCACCACTACAAGTACATGTACATGTTCCGTATCTCATGTTGCATTTCGTTACCTTTGTGCTAACTCAGGTATATTAGACGCTTTCTTTCTTATGAGCATGTGGTTCACTCTTTCACTTCCTTTTTACATAAAACATAACCATATCTATCACTATATGAGATACTGTCTATCTATCAATTGCCAGACGCCTCAATCCCGTTTGGGGTGGCCACAAACAAATCGCCTCCACGTCGCCCTGTCCCCCGCCATTTCACTGCCCTGCTCCCAACTCACACCCCCCTCTCTCATATACCTCTCCACCCCATCACTCCATCTCATCCTCGGCCTCCCCCTCCCTCTTCCCCCTTCCATCTCACTCACATACACTCTCTTTGTCAGTCTTTCACCCTCCATTCTCTCCACATGGCCAAACCACCTCAGTGTGTTCCTCATAACGCTTCCTATCACATCCACATCCACACAACAACGCTCCTTTATATCCTCATTCGTCAGCATATCTCTCCATGTGACTCCACAGGCTTGTCTTAAAAACTCATTTCCACTGCTCTCACTCTTGACTTGTGTCCTTCCAACAACGTCCAAGCTTCACTTCCATACGTTAGAGTTGGTATCACAATACTGTCATGTAGTAACTTTTTCACTTCCATGCTCACTTCCCTGTTTCTTATCACTGCTTTCAAAGAACCAGCAACCTTTCTTCCCTGCTGTACCCTTTCAAGCACTTCACCCTCCAAACCTCCATCCTTACTCATCACACTACCCAAGTACTTAAACGTACTCACATTTTCCAATTCCTCACCATCCAACCTGCCTGTACATTCACTGACTTCACCTCTCTCAAGGACCATCATTTTACTCTTCCCTACATTCACCTTTAGATCCGTTTCTTGCACACTCTCCCAAACTCATCCACCAAGCCTTGCAGCTCCCCTTCGTCTTCACATAACAACACAGTATCATCTGCAAACAACAGTACAGGGAGTTTCCAAACACTATCCTCTCTCACCAGGGCCAATCCAACATCCACTACCCTACCTTGTACCTCTTTTATTACCCCATCCATGTACAGATTGAACAACCATGGAGACATGACACATCCCTGTTTCAACCCAACTTTCAAAGAGAAAAATTCACTTAGTTCACCATCCACACGCACTGCAGCCTTCGCACCATCGTACATACTCTTCACAGTATTCAACAACTTCCCATCTACTCCATATATTCTTAACACTTTCCACAATCCTTGTCTATCCACCCTGTCATATGCTTTCTCCAAATCCATGAAAGCCACATATAACTTCTTTCCCTTCTCTAGAAACTTTTCCACTAAAGATCTAAGAATGAATATCTGATCTACACAACCTCTTCCCTTCCTAAAGCCTCCCTGTTCTTCTCCAACTAATTCCTCTGTTCTTTCTCTAACCCTGTCAATAAGTATCTATCCTACCATACACTTTTCCTATTATACTAAGAAGACAGATGCCCCTGTGATTACCACACACTTCTTTTTCCCCTTTTCCTTTGTACAAGGGAATAATTATACCTGACTTCCAATCCTCCGGGACTCTACCTTCCTCCCCCATGCTTCAGCATTTCACCACACACTCCATCAATTCCTGGGGCTTTCCCCGATTTAACTTTCTTCATTGCTTCCACAACTTCTGTCCTACTGATTTCTTCCTGTCTTCTCACCTCCCTCCTTCTCCCAGCTATTCCCCAGCCACTTATACTCGCATTACTTCCATCCTCTATGTTCAACAATTCCTTAAAGTGTTCTCACCATTTGCTCACTTTTTCTCCCTTCTCCATTAGTAATCTACCATTTTTATCTTTCACTCCCCTGCTAACTTCACTTCCACCCTGTCTTACTCTTTTCACCTCTTTCCAGAACATTTTCTTACAGTCCCTCCACTTTACACTCAAATTCCTTCCAAATTCCTCATCCACTCTCTTCTTACTCTCTCTCTTTCTTTCTACATATAACTCTCTCTTCCGCCTCTCAACTTCTTCCACGCCCCTATTTCTCATCCATTCATTGTATGTTTTCTTCTTCTGTGCCACAGTCTGTCTCACCTCTTCAGTCCACCACGCTGTTCCTCTTCAGTCCACCACGCTGTTCCTTGCACCCCCCTCCGTCTTCTCTTCATCCCACACACCACATCACATGCTGCACATATTTCTTCTGTAAATATCCTACACACACCTTCCACGTCTCCCATCTGCTCCAATTCATATTTGCCCAATCGTTCCTCCACTTCTCTCTTATACTCTGCCTTTTTCTCACCCTCTTGTAACCTTTCCACTCTCCTTGCAACTACTCCTTCCTCTCGTCTTTCCCTTATTCTATTCCTCCATCTTACTTGAATCCTAATTCTGGCCACCACCAAGTAGTGGTCAGAAAGTCCACTCCCCCAACCTCTATACGCTCTTGCATCCATTACACATCTTCGCATCCTTACATCCACACACACATAATCAATCATTGCCTTCCTTTCATTCAGTTCACCACCCACCCTTCTCATCACTCGCCACGTATACCTGTGGATCATTTTATGCCTGAAGAGGGTATTGGCTATCACCAACCCCCTCCCAGCACAAATGTCCACTAACGCACTCCCATTCTCATCTATCTCAGCAGGCACACCCCACTCACCAACTATTCCATCCACCTTCACATTCCCAACTTTACCATTCATATCACCGATCAAAAACACTCTCATTCCTTCCAAACTTTTCCATGCACACTTCTACATTCGTCCAGAACTCTTCTCTCACTCTTCTAGCACGATCTTGCGTTGGCGCATGCACACACACAATCGCCCACATTTGTATTCCAACTTTCAACTTTACCCACACAATCCTTGACCCAACTGATCTATACTGTCTTATGCTCTTCTTCCATCTTTTACTCACAACTATACATACTCCTTCCTTTGCCCTCTCATTCTCACCTACTCCTGCACATATACCCCATCCATACTCCCATTCTCTCACACTTTCTCCTCTCCATTTTGTTTCTGTGTATATGAGATACACAGAATATTAAACCACTACAAGTACATGCACATCGTCCGTAGGGCAGTTACGTGGCCCCTACCTGGGCGCTAAGGAGTAGCAGATGATGTTTCCCCTACAAGAAGGCGCTGCAGTTTTTACGCTTGTATTTTACAATAACACCAGATGCTGTTGGCATCCCTACGTGTCAAGTGGGGTTGGTGGAGGATTAGTGCCCCTCCCTGTAAAACAATTAACTCTAATCCCTTGGCCACCCCGTTTGGGATACATGGCGTCTGGCACTGAACTGATTTTACAATAAACATAACCAAATCCATCATTTCATGAGTAATACAGTATATATTTCACAACAGTAAATGGACATGCTCTGTATGTCACATTTAAAATACCTAAGGTATCGCAGACGATATCTTCTGATGAGCACGTGGTGCAGTGTTTACATTCTTCCACACAAGCATGTGATAAACATATCACTATAACACTCATGCTTTATTTCACACAAAAAGCATAAAGAATAAATATAAGAATATGACAAAATCAAATATCCCTATCAACCTCCTCTATTTATCCCCTCCTGACAACGTCGTGTAGTGGCTGTAAGGCGTATGTGACTCATACACTCATACACTCTTTACACTATACTCCTATCTATTGCACAATAACATTATCCATCATATATCAGCATAAAACAAGGGCTTCATCAACACCTTGGCAAATATTCCATTCAAGACAACGCCGTGTTGTAAGGCGGTTTCCGCCTTCCCCTAAAAGATCTGCTAAACGTTTCATCATGTCCATGCTCACTAGCTATTGCACAATATATTAATCTCATTCACTGTCACTATTGTTCAATGGCTGAATATGCACATTTGGTGGAAGGTAGAGCCAGTGTAGTTGTTAGGCCACGGCGAAAAACAGGGTGGGCCTAGCACAATCTTCATTGAACCAACGGCTGATAATGGCCAGGAATGATTCACAAAAACCTGATTCCCTATTGCAAACACCAAATCTAATCACAATATTCCCCCAAAAGTAAACACAAGCACTATTGGTATAGTGGAATATGATGCGTGCCCAGGACAGGGGTAAATAGAGGACGATTTAAAGGGAACACCGAGCACTACCTTCTCCCTTGACAGCCGGTATGGTACTAATCAATCTGTCCGGGCTGCCGTGCATCTCAGGCCCCACAGTTGCTAACTCCTTGCTTTTAACAAGCAGTGCAGAAACTATGACATCTCCAAAAGTGACACCAATTAGCCAAAAACCTTTTCTCTGATGAAGGTTTTTATGCTTAAATGACGACAAACGCATCAACGAGTATAGTCGCAGCCACATGAATGCATGAACGCGGGTGAAGGGGTTAAAATTTAGAAATGTGCTTAGCTGAATATGATTGTCTGACTTTTCCCAGAATGAAATAATAAAGCATGACATTACTAATGGATGGGTATGAAGAGAATATGAATAGAACTGGCAGACTGCTTGTGAAGTCTAAGTTATGTGCATGACTGTGGTGTTGAGTGTTTGCCACTGAGTGCTGTGTGCGGCCAACATATGTGGCAGGAAGATATTTACATACCAGGCACATACACATACCAGGCATACATACATACCAGGAATACATACACACCATACATACCAGGCATACATACAAAACAGGCATACATAAATACATACTAGGAATACATACATACCAGACATGCATACATACATACCAGGCATACATACATACCAGGCATACATACATACCAGGAATACATACATACCAGGCATGCATACATACCAGGCATACATACATACCAGGCACATATGCTGACAAGGCACAAACGTATATATTCAAGCATACATACATACCAGGCACATAACATACTTGTCATATCCATACATTACCTGCATTCTTTATATACCTGCAGTCACATTAACATACTAGGCATGTACATAATACTGTATATTAATGACTCATATACATACTCAGGACATACAAGGCATAGATACATATCAGTCATTTAAACATACTAAGCATATATACACATATACGATACATACAAACACTCACCAGGCAATACCCGTGGTCGAAGAGGAAATGAACCCGATGTGCTGGTCAGGGTGAGGGTCAGGCACAGCAGCACTGCAACTCTACAGGCTGCCATCTCAGTTAGTAAACCCGGGGCTGCGGGGATACAAACATAATTAGATTTCCTTAGTCTCTCACTCATCTTCCTCAAGGTGGCCACATTTTTTAAATACTCATATTAACTGTCCTATCAATCCATCTATTGCCAGATGCCTTAATCCCACGGGATGGCACAAACAAATCGCCTCCATGTCGCCCTGTCCTCTACCATTTGGCTGCCCTCCCTCCAACTCACGCAGCCTTCTGTCAATACCTCTCCACCCTGTCTCCCCATATTATCCACAGTTTAAACTCAAATTAACCCTTCCCTTTAACACAGTAAACACGGTGACGTTTTTGGGTAACATATTATTGCCACCAGACGATTAATCTGGCTCTGCAGATCCCCTTCGTAGATATAGTATTAACCGAGGTTATATATATATATATATATATATATATATATATATATATATATATATATATATATAACAAAATAGAATAGAGGAAGGAGAAACAAATAATTAAAAAAAAAATATTAATCCATCCACCATATTACTGGCGTCCCCCATCTATCTATCTATCTATATACCTAGGCTGCTTCCCCCAAGGAAAGGGAGGTATATATAAAATATATGTAACATCTGGACTTGAAATGCTGCAGGTTGAAGTTTGGGTGGAACCACACTGAGGAAGCGAGTTCCAATGAGATGCAGTTAGGGGAATAGAAGAATTCTGATAGTCAGAAGTTCTGAAGTATGGCAGTGTGACAGTCCAGTCATGAACGCTAACAGATGCCCGTGTAGCACGAGGGAAGTCGTGGAGAGGTGACACACTGGATGCAACTTCTTCTGAGCATTTGACATAAAAATGTAAGCCAATGCAAGGGAGGCAATATTCCTTCTTACTTCTAGGGTAGGTAGTTCATTTGTAATAGCAGGGTCACGAATAATTCTAATAGCTTTGTTCTGAATTTTGTCCAGTTTTTTTTTTTTTTATAACAGAACAGAGGAAGGAATAACAAATGAATAAAAAAAACAAATCCATGTACCAGATTACTGGTGTCCTCTGTTCATAAAATATCTGTAACAGTTAGACTTGAACAGCAGTAGGTTGAAGTTTGGAAGGAAACAACTCTGAGGAAGCGAGTTCCAGAGAGATGCATTTGGGGGAATGAAAGAAATCTGATGGGCAGAAGTTCTGCAGTATGGCTGAGTGACATTCCAGTCATGAGCACTGCCAGCTGCCCGTGTAACACGAGGGAAGGCATGGAGAGGTGGCACCATGGACGCACCTTCGTCTGAGCATTTGCTGTAGAAATATCTGTAAAATAATGCAAGGGAGGCAACATTCCTTCTTACTTGTATGGGAGGTAGTGTATTAGTAATACCAGGGTTATTAATAATTCTAACAGCTTTGTTCTGAATCTTGTCTACTTGCTTTAATGCAACCTCTCCACATCCGCTCCATAAGGGTGAGCAGTATTCAAGCTGAGGGCGCACATGACTCATAGATTATAGCTAACTGCTCGTCAGTGAAGAAGTTATGGACTCTGAACAATAATTCAAGTTTCTTTGAGGCGGTTTTAGCAAGTGATCTAACATGATAGGTCCAGCTGAGGGCATTGTTAAGTAAGACGCTGAAAATTTCAATACTTTTGGAAATGGGGATATTTGTAGCATTGAAGGTAATATACGATTCTGGCAATACATGCCTATTAGTAAACTGCATATATTTAGTTTTACTAGCATTAAATGAGACAAGGTTGTTTTGTCCCCACTCACTGATCGTGGATAAGTCTTGATTTAAAGAGATGGCTGTACTGAGGTAAGAGTTAGAGATATCGGATTTTGTAAATGGATGTCTGAGTGTGAATGAACTTTGAAGTGTTGAGTCATCTGCATATGAATGGATGGGATTGTGGGTGACAGATAAGAGATCATTAATATGAACAAGGAACAGGGTTGGTGCCAGAACTGATCCCTGCGGCACGCCGGTGTTAGCTGAGTGGAAAGTGGAATATACATCATCTACTTTTACTCTTATTTTTCTATTGCTGAGATATGAGGAAATCAAAGGAACAAAAGAGTTTAGTCCATAGCAAGGGAGTTTGGACAACAGGGAATGGTGCTAGACTCTGTCGAAAGCTTTAGAAATATCCAGGGCTACTGCATGAGTTTCACCGTGTAGGTCAACTAATTGATGGATGGTATGAGTCAGGAGATTGAGTATGTCAATGGTGGATCTTTCTTGGCGAAAACCATATTGTCTATCACTAATTAAGTTGTTGGATTCAAGCTGTTTAACTATGTGCTTATTAATTACAGTTTTAAAAAACCTTACCAAGAGAAGATGTGACAGCTATTGGTCTGTAATCAGAGGGGTCAGAGGAAGTTCCTTTCTTTAGAATTGGGTGGATATTGGCTTCTTTCCATGAATTAGGGAATGAAGAAGTACGTATGCATAGTCTGAATAATTTTGCAAGAACAGAGGCAAGTTCTGGGGAACACTTTTTCAAAACAATTGGCGGAATTCCATCTGGGCCTGGATCTTTGTTGGTAGGTAAATTGTCTAGGATGGATAAGTACCTTGTCTGTATTTTAAGTGGCACAATGTCGGGAGATTCAAGTTCTAGTGCTAGGACGTTCTGGCTGTCTTCCTCTAAGGTAGAATTTCTGGCAAATGTACTAGCAAGGATATCTGCTTTCCCACGCGTGTCATTTGTAATGTTGCCATCTGGAGTTTTATTGGGTGAATGGATGATGACTTGTTAAAGTTATTATTGAAAGAATTGAGAGTTGACCAAAATGTTCTATTGTCATTAGGGTTGTTAAGTAGTTTTGATGCTTGGTTTTGAAGAAAGTTTGATTTAGCAAGATTTATTACAGTTTTGGCATGGTTCCTAGCAATTTTAAATTGAGAGAGTGAATCAGATGTTTTTTATTTCAAGTAATAGTTATATGCTGATGACTTTTGGTCTGTTGCTCTGGCACAGTTGCTATCAAACCATTTTGGAGAGTTCGATCTTTTAGCGAATTGTTGACTAGGTATGAATAAATCCATGCCAGCTAATATTAAATCACAAATGTGGGACTGGGTAGAATTGACATCACTAGAGAAGAAAGACTGCCATGGAATGTCAGCAAGATAATTTCTAAATTTATCCCAGTTTGCCCCATCCAAGTGCCATCGGGTCACCCTGACAGGTTCAGAATGGGGAGGTTTGGGGGGGCCAACTATTGAGGCTTTGAGGGTTTAGTTCAACCTCTCCACATCCATTCCGTCTCTGGGGATTGATCTGAGTCCGTTCTCTAAGGCCTAGCAGTCATCATACGCGGCACACACCAGTAGAAAAGAAAAATGATATGTCATCTCCCTGAATATTCTATATAGGTAAAACTGAACACCTCTTTTCAATGGTATGTCTCACAAGATCAATATAAGTGTTTGACTATAACAAGAAAATATACATACCATCATACTGAATGAATTAATACTGGTTTCTTTACGCTTCATATGTACATTTAAATATTTCATTCCAGGATATCTTTTATGAATTATTCCTACTGCCTCCAAACTTTCTTATTCAGCTCAGGAGTGACCTATTGAAGTAAAGGGACTGGCATTAACCCTTTGACAACTAGCGCACTCTCCAAGGCTGGGCGTGATCGTATGGTAATTGCAGTAATAAAATAATGATTATGTACACCAGCTGAGTGGGTTAATCATAGCTGGAACTATTAACTCTACAAAATAAATGACTGTATTGCAAGTTTTTTTTTTCCTTAACTTTTTTGTCAAGTATGGAAATGAAAACATTGAATTGCATTACAGCATAGTAGTTCTAGAAAAAAACAAGCAGTTATGATGTATAGGCGCTGCTTGTGGGACATAAATCAAGAGTGAGAGCTACTGAAGCAAGTTTATACAGAAGTGTTGATAGAGTGACATGGAAGGAAACATGAACAAATGAAGGGATTCAAGAAGAATTGGATGTAAAGATTGAAATGGTGGAAAAATAAGTAGGAATGATAATTAGACACTCTGTAAACTGATCTGGGCATTTGAAGCAAAGTAAAGTGTAAGAAAATGCCAAGCGGAGTGTATGCAAGTGGGGTGGGAGGGAGGAGAATGAGAAAGAGATCGAGAACGAGGTGGAGGGTTCAAAAGGCTGCAATGGATGGTACTGTATTGTTGGATGAGGGTTGGGACAGAAACACCTGAATACCCTTTTTTTTTTTTTTATACGAGGAAGAAGGAACCAAAGGCCATGATCCCGCAATAAGAGTTCCCTCCAAGAGAAAAACAAAATACAAGAGACAGCCAAATTCAAGAACCATTCATTTCGAGATGCCTGGACACACTGTGTTTGAAAGACTGGAGATCATAGGCAGCAGGAAATACAGACAGAGGGAGACATTTCCAGAGCTGGCTAGGATACCCTTCATTTGATATGGGGTCAGGCAGTAGAAAGGTAATAAATATCTATATTGACAGCTATAATGCTTTATGGATAAACTGTAAGCTGTCATGTTTATGGCACAGCCAGTTTGACTGCCATATATATATCCATAGAAATTTTCATCCTATTCATCGACGATTGTGTTCCGAATTATAATTACCATAGAATACTCACGAGTGAGTCTGGACACAGAAAAGGTTAAAAATCCCAGTCTTCCATCAGTGTTAACGTTCTTGAACTGTAAAAAATATGGTTTCTGTTGAATGGCAGGTATAGCCAAAGCCAAGTAAATTAAAGTATGCAGCTGTTCTATATCACACTCTTCACCAAAGCTTAGCTTGAGCTTCTACGTAAAATCCCACTAATTACTTTTAGTCTGACTTGTATTGCTTCACCTTTCACCTGATGTCGATCACTGATAGTGTGTCATGACCCCCAAACAACACTTTATTCCAACTTGCATCATTTCATACATGTCTGATATTTCCAGGGATTCTCAGGCATTTGTGATTCAAAACGTCTTTCACACAAATCCTCCACTGTCCCTGGCCCACTGTTGGTACACTTCCGTCTTATTCTCATGTGTAAGTCCCTTTTGTCGGTCTTTCAGTACCTGGTGTTAAACGTCTACATAGGCAGTTATATCAACGGACCTGGATATCACATGCGTTCTTCATGCAGCTTATCAAGTTATGTAGCCCCTTAAAAATTAGGAACAGTTCATGATTATGTATGGGATGTAACTTAGATTTAGTTGGACACGTACCGAATTTTTCAGAGTACATATATAAGCATAGTAGGAGAAAGCAGTGTAACACTTGAAAATGCGACACATATTGTGGAAGAGCGATTGTGTAAATTTGATTTGGAGCAGATGGTGGAGGTGGAAGGTGTGTGCAAGATATTCACAGAAGAAATCTGTGCAGCATGCGAGGTGGTTCGTGGGGCGAAGAGAAGACTAAAGGGGGTCCAAGGATCAGCATGATGAAATGAAGAGGTGAGGCAAGCTGTGGCAGTAAAGAAAAAAAAAACATATAATGAGTGAATGGAAAGCAGAACCATGAAGGAAGTTGAGAGACTGAAGAGAGAGTTATATGTAGAGAGGAAAAGAGCGGTGAAACGATTAGTAAGAGAGAGTAAGAAGGGAGTGGATGAAGAATTTGAAAGAAATCTGGGTGTAAAGTGCAGGGAATGTATAAAATGTTCCGGAAGGAGGTAAAGAGACGTAGGCATGGTGACAGAGAAGTTAGTAGAGGAGTGAATGATAAAAATGGTAGACTGCTAATGGAGAAGGGAGGAAAAAGTCAGCAGGTGGACAGAACACTTGAAGGTACTGTTAAACATAGAGACAGAAGTAATGCGAGTATAAGTGGCTGGGGAATGGCTGCCAGGTGGAGGGTGGTGAGGAGGGACGAGAGATCAGTAAGATAGAAACAGTGGAATCAGTGAAGAAAATCAAAATGGGGAAAGCCCCAGGAACTGACGGAATGTGTAATGAACTGTTGAAGCATGGGGAAGAGATAGTAGTGGAATGGATATAGATGATCTGCAGATTGGCCGGGGAGCGAATTTTTTTTTCCTGCCCAGTTCCGTCACTTTGCACATATGGCATCGTTGCCCTGTGTTTAGTTTGGCAACGCCGCGCAGCAGTGAGCCACGTCGATGCCAGGTTTAGTATTCATCACAATTATTTACCTTTTTTATGCTTGACTATAAATATAATACCTGACTATCTATATTTTACATGGATTGAAAGAATAATAGAGACATAGAGGTCATATAGTTTTCACTGCCTTAGCTTAAATAAATATAAAAAGGGGCCATACCACTGTCTTTACTTCGTCACTCGTCTGCTGAGAGAGAGAGAGAGAGAGAGAGAGAGAGAGAGAGAGAGAGAGAGAGAGAGAGAGAGAGAGCTTGAAACAGTATAAAATAGTAACATGCAGGGTCATCAATAAAAAGTGAGTATGCAAGGAAGATACTCTCTACACTTTGCTAAAATTAGTTATATGTTGATTTAATGAAAATGCGGTACGTCTTAGGGGTGGTACATGACTGTTCGTTGAGAACACTTATCAGTAACATATGTTGTAGGCCTATACTACTTTACCTGTCATTTCTTGTCATTGCTCCCAGACGTACGATTCAATCAGCTGTGTTTACAGGAGAGAGAGAGAGAGAGAGAGAGAGAGAGAGAGAGAGAGAGAGAAAGGATAATGACCCATAATATTTTTTCACCTAAAACGCTTTTCATGATCATTCTTAAGGGTTAACCTTGGTAATTTCTGCTGCAAGCTGGGAAATATTGGTATCAATGATGCCTGAATATCAATGTTTCATTAGACATTTTCTTAGGTATATATGTCAGGTTAGATTTCAGATTATTTTCTAGTTTTTCTTAGGTATATTAATAAAATCATTTGTCAGGTTAGATTTCAGATTATTTTCTTGTTTTTCTTAGGTATATTAGTAAAATCATATGTCAGGTTACATTTCAGATTATTTTCATGTTCTCATGTCCTTTATTTCATATTAAGTATGCTTGAAGGGTTTTTGTATTTGATGAAATGCAAAGCTTTATTTGTTACGGTATAATCTTTATTAAATATTACACAGCACCAGGCACTAGCCTATATGCTATTTCCCATGTGCTGATGACAGGCATTGGGTCAGACATGAGACATTATAGACCATTGTGTGCAAAATAAGTAAATCAAGAGAAACAAGGAATTAAAAAAATAAACTCACTTAATATATTCTATTTGGTAATAGCATTGGGCTGGGAACACATTTGCTGATCTTCAGTGAGGGACTGAATGTTAAATAATGATTGGAAAATAAGCAATTATTGTTGTCATATTAAGGGTCTACTTTGTTGTTCGTGAATAATCTCAGACAGTCTGTGCAACTGACCCATCTACCATAGGCAAGCAATACTTGGAACTGTCTAAAATAATGAATATATATATATATATATATATATATATATATATATATATATATATATATATATATATATATGAATTTCAGAGACGTCCAAAACTTAGAATTTACCACACAAAAGTTCCTCCATGCTTTGTCAAGATACACCATTTTTGCTCTTGCTACAATGCCTTTTCCATATAGGGGAAAACAGTCTCTCCTCTATATATTTTCCCACTTCTCCATACCATATGTGGCCTCCCAGAACCCATTGTTGCACTTACCTGACCCGACTCTCATGGCCTTGCTGTATCCCTTTTATTCTTCTGTTAGCGTCCACTCTCTGGTTATATATAATAGGCAGGCCTACGCATGATGCTCACTCTAAAAACTAACCAAGTTACTGTTATTAACAACCCCGTTACACCATAGCTTACCTTGAAGTTGATTCATGACCAGCAGATCCAGTGATGCGCCATGGCCGATTGTAAACACAGCTGATTGAATCGTACGTCTGGGAGCAGTGACAAGAAATGACAGGTAAAGTAGTATAGGCCTACAACATATGTTACTGATAAGTGTTCTCAACGAGCAGTCATGTACCACCCCTAAGACGTACCGCATTTTCATTAAATCAACATATAACTAATTTTAGCAAAGTGTAGAGAGTATCTTCTCTCTCTCTCTCTCTCTCTCTCTCTCTCAGCAGACGAGTGACGAAGTAAAGACAGTGGTATGGCCCCTTTTTATATTTATTTAAGCTAAGGCAGCGAAAACTATATGACCTCTATGTCTCTATTATTCTTTCAATCCATGTAAAATATAGATAGTCAGGTATTATATTTATAGTCAAGCATAAAAAAGGTAAATAATTGTGATGAATACTAAACCTGGCATCCGATATGGCTCACTGCTACGCGGCGTTGCCAAACTAAACACAGGGCAACGATGCCATATGTGCAAAGTGACGGAACTGGGCAGGAAAAAAAATTTCGCCACCGGGCCACCACCACACCAACACTACTTCATCACCACACCAGCACCACACCAAAACTATCAGTCACACCAGCGTACCACCAACACTCAACTACACCAGCATAATACAAACACCATACCAACAGTACCAAGTACACAGGCACCACACCAACACTGTGAACTACACCAGCATCACTCAAACACTGTCAGCTACATCAACACCACGGCAGCACCACATCAACACTGTCACATTAGCACAGATCCAACACCACATAAACAGCATCAGTCACACCATCACCACATTCACACCAAACCAACACTATCCGTCACACAACAGCACCACACCAACACTTCATCAACACTATCAGCTAGTAGACTTCGCTATCAGCAACACCGCCAGCACACCGTCACCACATCAAAACTATCAGTCACACCAGCAGTACACAAACACACACCAACACTATCAATCACACCTACGCAGTGTCACGCTGTCAAGACTTACAAGCAAGTATTGGTGAGCCAGCGGCAGGCGAGACAATGGGCCACGTAGTGTGAGGCAGCCAGATGCAGGAGCCTCAATATCTCTCTCTCTCTCTCTCTCTCTCTCTCTCTCTCTCTATTATGACATGCATTTGTGGACACAGTGACTGGTTAATAGTTATACCATTATCATGATACTTCTCGAATGCACTCATGCAGTTGAAAAAAAAAAAATAGGGAATGATTCAATGTCGTTTTACAACCTCAGTTTTGTTCCAGCTGAGTTTGACGCACTGCGATCCCGTAATTTTATTGCATTTTCTCAGTCCTGTGAAGCAGGATGGTATCAATCTCGATACCTTGCTCTACATCGTTGCGTGAGATTCAGCCTGTCTGTTTGCCAGTGTGTAATTCAACTCCTCCTGAGCAATTTGATGGATGTGAATGACACTTTCCAGATGAGTTCGTCTGGTTAAAGGGAAGGTCTTCCACTGTATACATATTTCCAACCATGACTTTTAAGGGGGGTCAACCCGCTTGCCAAGTTATAAATTCTCAATAGTGAAAAATGAGCAGATATATCTTTGCAATTTCAGTACATGTCGTACAATGGACTTTTATCTGTAATGCTTGACATCTCCAAAAATGATTGAGGTCGTCAGATTCCAAAAATAAAAACGGTCAGAAATAGGTGAAAGTGAGCATTTGGATTTAAACAAAACTTCTTAGGGTAGTTCGTCTGTTTCCTTTGGAATGTTTTCCACTATACAAAATTGTCCATCATTATGTTTCGGGGGGTCAACCCCCTCACCGAATTAGAAATTCTCATAAACAGTGAAAGAATGGCAGATATGGCTCTGATAACCTTAGTTCACGTTGTACAATGGACTCTTATCCTTAAAGCTACTTGGGAAGCGTGACCCACCCATGGTTCTTGGGGGTTCAGCCCCATTCCGAAAATAAAACATAAGAGAAAGATTTGAATGAAACTTCCAGGAAAGGCCATCTAGTTCCTTTGAAGGTCTTCCACTATAAACGATATTTGTATCATGATTTTTTGGGGGGGTCTGCCCCACTTTACTAAATAAAAAATTATCAGAAATAGTGTAAAGAGCTCAGCAATGGCTTTGACAACTAACACCATGTTGTCCAGTGGACTCTTATCTGTAATGTGATATTTGGGGCGTGTACCTTACCTCACCCCCCTCCCAGAGATACTTTGAGGTTTCTTGGAGGTCAACTCCTCCCCAAAATATAAACGATCAGAAATAAAAGTGTGCACATGGATTTATTTTGTTTTAATGGCATACATATCGCAGGATTAGGAATGAAATTTCCATGTTTTTTTCTGAATGCACTGGAAGAAATTGCACACCTACTTTCTTAAATTTGTAAAAATTTGTGTTACTGTTCTTTTTTTTAAGCCTATGTGTAGGAAAAGTTCCATAGTTTATTCTATGCTACTCAAGTTAAGAGCGTCACCACAGTGAGGAGATTAGTGAAGGGTCTGACTAGCCCATTCTCGTTCGAGAAGTCTCTATTGAGCTGAATAATTTTCTGGAGAAAGTAACGAAAAGAAATACAGAAGCCACAACACCCATGCATTGCGATCGTGATCGGTCCTGACGGAACTTTTAACCTACGTTTGTAACCTTCATCTTTTGCATTGTTCTCTAACTTGAAATACTTCATCCTTGCATGACCATAAACCCCTCCGCTAAGACTGATTGAATTAGGATCAAAAGTGCACAAGTTGACCTTGCACTGTGACCTTGACTTTTGTCCTATTGTTCTCAAAAACTAAAATTTTAATCAGTGCGTTTCACTCAATCATTTCACTAAGTTTGGTTCAAACGGAGTGAACACTTTTTAACTTAAATGACCAAAAGTTTGACGCTATCTTATGATCTTAAATTTTGACCATTTGTTTTCATATTACAATACTTCACCCTATACTTACCCTCTACCGTCGTACAAAAGTATATCTAAGCCGGGTCAAACTATAAAATTTAACCTGCTCCCAACCTATTACCTTTAACCTTTTTCAGGCAATGTAAATCGTGCTTCCGATCCAGGTGAGGAAGAAACCCCTCGGTGAAAAATTCAAGGTGACCGGTTTTGTTATTTTAGAGTTAGATAAGCCTAAGAAAGATGATAATGATGATGATGATGATGATGATGATGATTAAGAAATTGTGATTTTTGTCACTGGTGTTTAGTATGTTAGAAATATGCATTAGCTACCTTAGGTGATTTACGTATAAACAGGTATAAAGACTGAAGTTAGAAGTAAAAAAAAAAAACTCCAAGCGAGGGAGTTATGAAGGTTTATATTAATTTGTTAAGACTTATAGGCACATTGGCGCCATCCCTACATACTCTCTACCGTCACTACGGTATTTACAGTAGTATATATATATATATATATATATATATATATATATATATATATACTGTAGAGAGAGAGAGAGAGAGAGAGAGATACACTGCAAATTGACTTAGAACCTAAACACAGAATTGCTATGGGAGAGTTGTTTGTCTTTGCTTTGTGTTTCCACCTCTACCAAGTGAATTTCTTGGGCATGAAGTAACTGGCAACTCCTCTGGTGTTGGCGGGAGGTGGTGAAACACTCAGCACGTCAGTACTTGCCCAGAAGCAAGAGTGGGAGTATATGTTCCTGTCGCTCTGAGCTTGCACCTCCCTCTTTATTCGTATGCATTACTGTTTGCCCTCTTATTTTCCTAGAGTCGAGTTGTGATGCCTGGAAAGTACTGCTCAAGGGATGAGAGGGTCCGTATCATTGCATGCACGCAGGTTAATGCCTCTATCAACACGATCTGTGAACGTAATGGACGCGCAAAGTCGACTGTCATGAAGATTCTTGCCGCAGCACGCGGCCTGCTGCCTGATGTCGTACCAGAGCAGTGGCAAGAAGAGGACGACTTCCAGAGGTACAGATACGCTTCTGAAGAGGGAAGTAATCAAGAATCCTCGATTGACAGCAGTAGAATTGAAGAGAATGCATCCCCAGCTGTTACAAGAAGTCTCAGTTCAAACTAGCCAACGCTGCTTGCAGAAGGAGCTGGGTTTGCCAAGCCACACAGCAGCCAAGAGACCGCTTCTCGCCGACCGCATGAAGAAACAGCGCTTTCAGTTTGCCAAGAAGTATGCACACTGGTCATCGGATGAGTGGAGAAAAGTTATGTTTTCCGACGTAAGCACATTTCAAGTGTTGCAGGTGCGTTCTGCCAAGGTTCGTCGCTCTGCCTCCTGTAGTAGATATGACACTGCTTACACGGTTCCGACTGTTAAGTACCCACAATCAGTAGTGGTATGGGGGTGTTTCTCAGGTGGAATGGGAAGGGGAGGCCTCTACTTTCTTTCTAAGACCTTTATGATGCATAGTGGTCGGTACATTCAAGTTCTGAAAGATCATTTGTTAAACTTTTTTGCTATTCATGGGTGCCACTTTTTCATGCACGATTCAGCTCCATGTCACAAGTCAAGAAAGATGACAAAATGGCTTCAGGATAATCGGATTGACGTCCTCGACTGGCCTGGCAACAGTTCGAATCTAAATCCGATAGATAACTGCTGGGCAAAGATGAAGAAAATCATGGCAGAGAAGAAGACACCCACTCTGGACAACCTCAAGACTGAACTGACAAATGTTTGGTGCAAAAAAATGTCCTTAGATTACTTTAGAGATCTAAGTGATTCCATGCCAAAACGTATGCAACTGGTCCTCAAAAACAAGGGAAACATGATTTCATATTAATGAATGGCATTTCGTGAACAAACATTGTGATATACTATGATTTCTGTGTTTTTTAATACCTTGTGGGGGAAGTCCTAAGTCAATTTGCGGTACCTGTAGACATAGATAGCTGTAGACAGATATAGATACCGATATAGATAGATAGATAGATAGATATAGATATAGATATAGATAACTATAGATATAGATACCTATAGATATAGATAGATAGATAACAAAGATAGATAGATGTACATGCCAGTAGGCGACGATGGCCAGCTATAAATGGATCAAGATTTTGCCCACTCGAGGTGCATATTATAGGAGGTGCTGCCAATGACTGGAAGTGAATTTCAACACTAAGAGTCATTTCTAAATAGAGGTATTCTAGTGCAACATTCCCTCCAAGAATCATAATCCTGGCTTAACCCGCCCCATCCCGACCACTTTTTCACCACTGGTACCCCCCAATCCCGACCATTTTTCGACCCTTTTTTTTTTGCTAAAACTTTCGCTTTTGGTCAGAAACAATAGTCAGTGACATAGAAATTGTTCCCCGGGGTCCATAATTACCCTAAACAGGTATGCCTTGGTCCCACCTGGCCCCGTGTTCTCCGTAGGTGGTCTGAGCCTCTAACGTTTTCTGTGGTATTATAAGTCTGGGAAACCAATGAAAGTAAGTTGATATGTATTTATTACAAACATAAAAACATGTGATAAAAGAGTATATTGGATTTTATACAAAAATAGAGCAGAAATAAGCATTGTACCATCGTGTGAAACGAGCAAAATTGGGCAACTTGGTCACGATGAATCGCTAACATTCGAAAATCATGATACATATCATTTTTTTTTACTTACATAATACTTCTACAATAACATTATACCATTTTACATTTTATTGAACTGTTTTTACGTATTCACAGGCCTTTCGATAACATTTAGCCTAATGTTAGCGCTTATTTACGTAGTGAGTGAACTCGCTGTGACTGTTGTTTCAACTCGTATTGTGTTTTTTCTACTTACATAATACTTTCCTAATAACATTATACACTTTTCAACTTTATAGAACTGTTTTGAGATAATTTCAGGCCTTACGTAAATATTTAGCGTAATAATAGCGCATAATAACACACATGGTGAAGTCGCTATGACTACTATTTCAACTTACAACCTATTTTTGTACTTATATAATAATTCTCCACTAACATTGCACATGTTTACACTTGATATAATTTATATCACATAATTTCAGACCTTACGATTCAACTGAGCGTCATATTAGCGCGTACTTACACAGTGAGTGTTATCGCGATATCATTTGTTTCATTGTAACTTGCAATACTTTGGTGATAGAAACTCCATGTACAAACAGCTAGATAAGGAGTTTATTACAAGCTCACAGTAAAACAGTCTGCCCGGCTAGGCTGTCTGCTAAGAACTGATGCAATAACGCCGTCTTCAGGCGTGGGAAAGGGTGCTGACCTAGCAAGACTAGTGGGGGCATGTATGCATTGGGGGGGGGACATATATACATCGGGGGTAGACAAATTGTGGAGGGGGTACACTACTCCCCCGGGTAGCTGAGACGGTGTCTCCTGACACCGGGAGTTAAAAGGTGTTTGATTATAGTAGTAAGGCAGGACCAGCGAGGTTTGTACAAGGGATAAGTATGATACAGGGGCAGTAGGGGAGACAAGGCCATGTTGAGGGGAGGTAAGTAGAAGGATATATACATATAAGATATACAAGGAATAATAGGTACAAATCCAGTAAGGGTCGAAGGTATATATAAACATAATGGGAAGTACACAATAATAGTTTGATACATGATAAACAAGGAGTAGATATGAGAGTTCTATTGTTGTTCTTCCTTCATTTTTTTTTTTTTTAAATTTTCTGTAGGATACACTGTCACTCAGTAATGCATGAAAGAAATACCATCATTTTCTAGTAGGCAGAGTGCTGTTCACAGTTTGGTTAAATGTTAGATGGCAATGGTAGTCACGGAATGCGAGGGCACTAAATACGGGGAGTTTCTACGTCGTGTGTAGGGCATACTATGCCTGTAGCGACTCTGATTTCCTGGAGTCGACGTTCCATTTTTCTGACACAACAATGCACTGCACAGATGATGAGTAGAAAACCTATGAAAGCGATAACCACAGGGGGAAACACAACTGTTGGATGAACCCATGAACGGCTGAAGGCCAGAGAAAATTGATCCATAATGAAATCACTGTCATTGAGGAAGGTGAGCATGCGCAAGTGAGGGGAGGTGATGGTAATGTTGGCAGATGGTATGGTTGAAGGCATGTCGATTGGTTGAAAGATGTCATAGGAGTGTTTACGAACAGCTTGGTGATAGCGAGTGGCGTAAGTGATGACGGACTCTGATTTGACGGTACAATAGTCAGGTGCTTTGTAGAGACCACTAGCGGGGACGGAGCGAACTGAAGAACCAGGACACATGATTGTGACAGAGATAGGAACAGCAAAGAAGAAGTACTGGACATGGTTGAGGTGAGCATGGTGGACCGGGAGGTCAGGAGCTGGGACAAAAGAACAGGCCGAGTAGATGGAATGGTTGCGAACTAAAGCAGACTCACAGAGTGTAGCACTGCTAGGGAAGATAGCGAAAAGGTGGGCAGCACAGAGACGAGAGGTCGGAGTAAAGGAGGAACATTGCTGGAGGTCTGTGGAAGAAAGGAAGGCAACGGAAAGATGATCATGGGAGAGGAGGAAATATTCTGAAGGAACAGATACCTGTAACAAAGAGTTGTTGAGGCGGAAAGGGAAGGGAATGATGTGGAAAAGGTTAAAGGTTATGGCAGAACGGAGAGGAATATGGACGACGATGTATGTAGTGAAAAGAGTGGCTTCGAGAACAGGATGATAATATTCAAGGGAGGAGTAAGGGAGGACTGGGGAGAGACCGAAGGTGGAGTGAGCCCATTCAAGGACAGAACGGAGAGCTGAGACAGGTACTAAGTCGGCAGTGACACGTCCATTGATAGCATCGACTAGGATACGAACCAAGGTAGAGACTTGAGACAGGAGAGAGTCAACGGCCAGTTGGAGATTATCCATGTTGAGTTTGAGGTAGAACTGAGAGATAACGTTGAGATCTGAAAGGTGGCGTTGTAAGATATCGGTGAAATTGTTTAGGGTGGACGTGACTTCGTTGAGTTGGGTTGTGAGCTTCTGTAACATACTGTGTTGGATTTTAAGGACTCGGCGTTGTGATTCTAGGACTGAAGCTAAGTGAGTGAGATCAAATTTGAAGCCAGAAATATCACGGGCTGTAGCAACGCCAAACAAGCCACTCAGAATCTCACCGCCGAAGTCGAAGAGACCTCGTTTCACACGAGAACGACCCACGGGTGTCTGAATGGAAAATGTGTCATTGAGCTCAGTGAATCTGTTACTTATGTATTGCAACTCCCAGGAGAGTGGGAGGAAAAGGTTATAGAGATACTCATTCGGGTTGTGTGTCCCCATGAGGGCCGTGAGATGGTTCCTGATTCCATGGAGCTGGTGCGCGTAGGCAGGTAGGGCAATGGCTACATCGGCCAGGGGCGCAAGATTGTAGCGCAAAGAGGTGATGTCGTCAATAAGCATTACCTCGCCTCCTAAGCCGACCAAGGCCCCGGGACGTACGCCACCATCGTCCTGACCTGACCCAGACCCCAGGAGGGTCAGCACTGCCAGCAGGGAGATCGCTAACATCGTACCTAGAAAATCAGGGTAGAGTTAATGGGGGAGGTCGTGAAGAGGTTGATAGGCAGAGCTCAGTTTGGACCGATATTGATTGGTTGATGAATGAGCAGGTGGAGATGGAGATGAAGGAGACTGAGGGATAGGTGGAGACAAGGTAGACTGAGGGATGGGAGGAGGGGAAGAGGGGGCAGGAGGTTGTGGAAGTGACTCTTCCAACACGAGGCCACGGGGTGCGCGCTTTAAGTCATCGACGTGGACCCATCTGGTGTCCCTAGTGGACAGGTCCTGGAGGTGAAATTTGTTGCCTTGTTGAGTGAGGATGCGGTAGGGCCCTGTAAATTTGTCATCCAACTTAGAGGAACGTGTATGGGAATGAGCAAAGACAAGCTCGCCTACATTGATAGTGATAGGAGAGGCGGACTTATGTTGGCGCTGCAGCATGTCCTCCTGAGAGGAAGCCAAAGTGGATTGGACATACTAGTGGACTGTCTGGAAGTTGGCCAATTTTAGTTTAACATAATCATCCATGTTGTAGATGGGTTCTGGCTTTGAGGATAAGAGAGAGTATGGGAGGTCCTTGTCAAAACCAAAGAGGACGAAGAAGGGAGATTCAGCAATGGATGCATTGATGGAACTATTGATGGAGGATGCCACTTGGGGAATCCAGTCATCCCAGGACGAACTATGGGAGCCTAGATGTCTGAGGCACTCTAAGATTTTTCGGTTGTGGTGTTCTACAAGGCCATTGGAAGCCGGATGGTTAGGCACGACATTGCACTTACTGATGTGAAAGTGGCGACAGATCTCATCTAGAAGGCTATTGTTGAATTCTGTACCGTTGTCAGTAAGAATGGTATGAGGGGTACTGAATGGGCAAATTACGTGATCTACAAAGGCACGGGCAACGCTCTTCGCGGTCTTGTCAGAGAGGGGAACGAGGACACAGTAGCGGGAGAAGTGGTCGACCGCTACGAACAAGTACTCAGCGCCAGATTCTGTGAGAGGTAGTTTTAAGAGATCGATTGAGACAGTTTCCCATGGTCGTGATGGGATTGGGTATTGTAAGAGAGGTGCTGGTAAGCCAGTTGATTCTTTGTGGCAGTGGCAGGAGAGGCAAGAGTCACAGTGGGCATTGATATCGCGGCACGTGGTTGGCCAATAGTATTTGAGACGTGCTTGGCGCAAGCATCGGTCTTTACCTGGATGGGAAGCTTGAGGAGTATTATGAACAATATGAAGAACCTTTGGTACCAGGGCAGTGGGGACAACAAGTTGGCGTACTTCGCGATTGGGCATATCTTTGCCCATTAGCAGTGTTTTCCTGTACAAGAGATCATCATCTAGCATGAACTCATCTAGTGATACTGGCAGAGTAGGTAAGGTCGAGGCATCGCCAGATTCTAGGAAATAAATGACTTTGGACCACATGGGGTCTTGGCGTTGAAAGTTTCGAACAACTTCTGACGTTAATGTAGTATTTTCAGTTACTTCAGGCTGCAGTGATGTTACAGCTGCTGCTACGTGACGTGAGAGTGCGTCTGCGACTACATTCAACTTGCCTGGTACATATTGAAAAGTGGGATTAAAGTCCTGGATGATGATAGACCATCTAGCTAGTCTACCTGTTAGGTTGCGATTCTTGAACAAATCACATAGTGGAAGGTGGTCTGTTTGGATATGCACTGGATAACCATAGATTATATCTCCGAAATGTTTCAAGGACCAGATTACTGCTAGCACTTCGAGATCTGTGACACTGTAGTTACGTTCAGCGGTTGTAAGAGTGCGACTAGCATACGCTATTACGCGCTTCCTTGATGCTTCATCGAGTTGCATCAAAACGGCACCAAGTCCAGTGCCTGAGGCGTCTGTGCAGAGAAGGAAGGGTGTGGTATAATCAGGGAATGCTAGAATAGGGGCATTTACAAGAGCTGTCTTTAGCTTTTGGAAAGCCTGTGACTGGTCGTTAGTCCAAACAAAGGGCACATTCTGCTTGAGTAAGTGGGTCAGAGGAGCGGCGATCTGCGCATAATTCTGGATGTAGCGACGATAATAGCCACTGAGGCCCAGGAAACTTTGTAAAGCGTCGGTAGTGGTAGGTTCTGGGAAGTTAATGATCGCCTTAGTTTTATCCTCATTAGTATGAATGCCTTGTGCATCTACGACATGGCCTAGGAATTTGATTTTCTTTCGCAGGAAGTCACATTTACTGAGATTGATTTTCAGGCCTGCGAGCTGGAGGCGTTCAAAGACTTGCTGGAGTTTGGTAAAATGATCAGGGATGGATTTACTCACAATAATATCATCTAGGTAAGCAAGAAGAGAGTGTCCCATCATACCGCTGAAGACTGAATGGATAAGTCGCATGAACACGGAAAGAGCATTTCTCAGACCAAAAGGGAGTCTCTTAAACTGAAAATGTCCAGAAGGGGTGTGCTAAAGGCTGTAACTGGGCGAGAGGTCTCTTCCATTTCGACCTGCCAGTACCCGCTGAGGAGGTCTAAAGATGAAAAGACTACGTTATTGTCACCAAGGGATTCTAGCAAATCAGTGAGGACAGGTAACGGGAAACGGTCTGGAAAGGTGACAGAATTGACCTTACGATAGTCGACTACTGGTCTAAAGTTGCCGTCCTTCTTTGGTACTAAGAAAAGTGGGCTATTCCATGGACTGACGGAGGGTTCAATAATGTCCTGGTCTAACATGTTCTGTACCATTTGATCTGTTTGCTTTCTCTGGCTGTGAGGCAATCGATACACTGGTATGTAAATCGGCTGAGTTCCTGGGAGTAGTTCAATCGTATGTTTGACAAGGTCTGTTCTACCCATCGGTTCACCGGGTAAGGCAACCACGTTTCTGTACGAGGTCAGAAGGTCGAGGAGTTGAGGCGTATGTTCTGGGAAATCTTTGCAAGTGAGATGTGAGAGCATATCTGGTGAATGCGTCGGCGCAGATCCCGTAGAGTTAATAGTACATACACCGATTGGCGTATCATCAGTCTGAATAGTAGGAATTGAGGAATCCTGGCACACCTTTACGGCCGCTGGGTATACTAGGAAGTCTCCAATCTTTACACCACTTTTAAGTTTTAGTGGAGCATTTGTGACATTGAGCAAGTACAGGTAGCATAAACTGTCCTCTAAGACTGTACACCACGCTGACTCATAAGTGAAGCCATTCACACAACACATCTCAGGTAGGGTTAGTACATCCACTCCTTCTTTCGCACCGGCAACACAAACAGAGACTTTGGTGAACTCATGCGGTAACAAAATTGTGCACGTATTCGTTACTGTACGTTTCGTCTCTGCGTGTTGGAGATCATTCAGACTGTGTGAGGTAGGTAACTGAGACATGTCTGAGTCAGCGATAGTGTTGTCGGGAGAGGATGTAAGAGCCATGTTTGAGGGCTGAGATGATGTATCAGGAGACACTGAGGAATTGATGTCCTTGCTCGCAGTCAGTAAAGGAATGATCTCTGTATTCTCAGATGATGATAGTGGTGGTTTGGGCTGGGTTGGACTTTTTGGTAGTGATAGGGACAGAGGTAATTGAAGGACTGATTTGATCGTAAGAACAGGACGGGGACATTCCATAGTGTAAACCGGGAATCCAGAAATGTCTATTCTACCACAAGCAGGTAATAATGCAATGGAATGTTGTGCCATGGTGGAGAAACCAATAAGGGCATCTGCGGGATACTGCAAGTCATTAGTGACATGAAATTCAATGAGGATAGGGGGCAAATCTCTGTGGAGTTTGACTTCAAGGGTGACTCTTCCCTTAACCTTAAACTCTGAGCCGTTAACACCATATAGGCGAATGTCTGGTGGTTCTAGGAAACTGACGTGGCTGTGATGGCGATGAATAATTTGTAAGGAATTTTCGGAGATGAGATTTACTATAGATCCTGTGTCCAAGAAGAATGACGTTGGTATGTCATGACTGCTTCCGAGAATGACTAAACCCGAGGATGTTATGGAACCTACATGGCGGATGGGGAGTTGGGTTTCTGGTTCTACGTGATATTGGTCCGATACGGGCGCGGCGCTTCCCCCGACTGTGGGCGGTTGAGGTAACGACATTCCTCAGTGGTGTGAGTCGTGCTTGATTTGTGGTATTTGCAGTGTGGACGACGTGAGCGGGAAGGCGTACGCTGTCTGGTTTGGGAGTGAGGACGTCTGTATGTACGGTCGCAACTGGATGCTTGATGTCCAGGATGACCACAGTACCAGCAAAGAATCGAAGATTGTCTGTTCCGTCTGGCGCTAGATTGATCACGACCTGTGGTAGGAGAGCGATGTGTGGCAGGTCTGCCGCGTGTGGTGGGACGGGAGCGAGATTGGTCTGGGGTAGTGGAGGTGTGACAGACTGAGGAGGCCAAGGGTTGGGTGGTGCCC
Organism: Coenobita brevimanus; assembly: GCF_032717465.1. Classification (NCBI taxonomy): domain Eukaryota; kingdom Metazoa; phylum Arthropoda; class Malacostraca; order Decapoda; family Coenobitidae; genus Coenobita; species Coenobita brevimanus. The sequence goes on from NC_137046.1 coordinate 13,801,403, forward strand.
TGATGCGTGTAGTTCGAACCTGTTCTTTCATGAATGGCTTTAGTGACCTGAATAATTTTATCTCCTGGATTGAAACCGATTTCCAAGGCTAGCTCTCGCTGTTTAGGAGTAAGCCAGTGAAGGAATCTGAGGTAACCAATTAAGTCAGCAAAGTTGGTGAGTGAAAGCATTGGAACGCCATTCTTGTCTTCTAATCATTTCGTGCCTACCAGTAATTGGAGCATCTCGCTACTAGTTGCTTTCATGGTGGCGGCAGCTTCGCGGAGCTTGGCATATTGCGCTGGGACGCGTAAGTCCTCATCTAGTTGGTTTAGGAGATTAATGAATCCCATGAGAGACGCGGTATTTGAATGCTGGCAACAAAGGCTGATGAGTTCCGTACGAAAATCAGCAAAGGTATGAATGCTATCGAAATGTCCTGCACGGATCGCGGATCCGATGTCTGATTTACCGTGATGCAAGTGACCGAGGAGGTAAGCTACTTTGAGCGATTCCTTGGTAATTTGTCTATTATTTATTTCTATTTCGACTTCTTTGAGGAAATCATAGACAGACCAAGTTGGGTCCTGGCCGGTAAATTTGGGACGATTGGCATCGTCGAGATAGATAGACTAAGGAGGGTTGGCCATGGCTGGAAGTGTAGAAGTGGCGGCAGGAGAGGTGTGGGAGAGAGAGAAGGTAGTGGCAGTTAAGGGAGAGGAAGACGGGGTATGAAGGGAGGCAGGAGAAGTAACGACAGTGGAAGGAGTAGAGGAAGAAGAAGGGAGAGTAGAGGCAGGAGTAGAGGAGGAAGTATCTGGATTTACGAGGGTAGGACGGGTAGTAAGTGATTCTGCGGGAAGTGAAACGGGAGTCTCAGGTACAGGGCGGTGGTACTCTTTGCCACTTCGTAAATGAGTAATTGTGTTAGAGTCGGCAGACGGGGTATGAGCAGGTGATGTTTCCGGGTCGAGAGGGCTGGTGGTAAACAGTTGACGTGGAAAGTATGACATTTAATGCGGCAATGGAAGATGAAAGGATGAAGATGGATACGTAGGTGGAAATGTATAAATAACAATGAGAGAATGGAATACACTAGGTGTGAAAATGAATGAAGGTGCGGGCATGGATGGTTTAAACAAAATGCGAAGGATGAGATGGAGTATAAATAACGTAGGTAAAGATGAAAACGGGGTAATGGAAATTAGATGGAATATTTACAATAACCAATCTGTAGAGAAAATCGAGGATAATCTCTAGAGAAAGGAAAGATATACTATAGTTACACAGTAGAAACGGGAGTGTCGAGATGTATGACGTGCAGGGTGGCTGGGCGTAGCTGGGCTGGGGCGGGGCGGGGCGATGGGGCGGGGCGGGGCGGGGGCGGGGCGACGGGGCGGGGCGGGGCGGGGCGGCGGTGGAGAGACAGCTGGGCGGAGAGAAGAGACGCTGCAATGAATCACCGGCAGGGAGTGGCGGTCTTAGGAGGCTCCGTAATGCAGACCAGATGCGGGCGACGGCGGAGGCCGGTGGTGGGTGGTGAGGCAGATGTCGGTGCAAGGCAGGTGTAGAGCTGGTGAGTTGCAAATGCAGAGAATGATGGTGGGCAGGCAGCGGGCAGACAGTGATAAGTGGCACCGTGGGGGCAGGAGCTATGATGAGTCCGGAACAGGTGCTGGGAACAGGTGCAACAGGTGCGTAGGTCGGCGACGGTGACACGTGCGGTCAGGAACAAGGCGTATGGGTGCGGTTGTTTGAGAGGTGAGCACTGGTGAGAAAAATGGTACACTCAAAAAGCACAGTCAAGGTATAGAGGCACGGAGGAGGGGTGAGGCTGGCAGGTGCGAGTCGTCGTGTATCTTGTTGTATCACTAAAAATCCAAGGAGGCGGTCAGAATGTGATGGTTCGAAACACCGCTGCTACCAAATGTAACTTGCAATACTTTGGTGATAGAAACTCCGTGTACAAACAGCTAGATAAGGAGTTTATTACAAGCTCACAGTAAAACAGTCTGCCCGGCTAGGCTGTCTGCTAAGAACTGATGCAATAACGCCGTCTTCAGGCATGGGAAAGGTTGCTGACCTAGCAAGACTAGTGGGGGCATGTATGCATTGGGGGGGGACATATATACATCGGGGGTAGACATATTGTGGAGGGGGTACATCATCTTACACTAGTATTCAACTTATAAATTACCTTACTACTAACATTACAACAAATTCCACTTTATATAATTCCTATCACATACTTACTGACCAGAATGTTCTACTGAGCGTAAAATTTTCGCAGATTTACAGTGGGTGTACTCGTGACATCAATTATTACAACTTACACTATTTTTCAACTTATACGTTTTATTCATGCTAACATTACACCCGTTTCCACTTTATATTCTTGCTATCACATATTTACTGACCAGAGTGTTATACTGAGCGTCATATTTTCGCAGATTTATACAGTGGGTGTAGTTTTCATATCACTTCGTTCAACTTACACTATTTCTCAACTTATACATTACTTTCCTGCAAACATTACACCCGTTTCAAGTTTATATAAGACTTAGCACATACTGACTGGCCTTACCATTATACTGAGCGTCATATCGCCATCCCACACAGTTTCAGTAGTGTAGGAAGTTATGGTACTCTCTGAAACATGGCTGAAGGCACAACGCAACATTGGTGGTGGTGGGGGAGGTGGAGAGCGGCGCCTTTCATCACTCGCACTTCTCTTCCCTCTCCCTTTTCCTTTACCTTTTCCCTTCTCTTTCCTTCCTTTCCCCACATCCTGGGGCTGTGTGGAGGAAGTTTGGGAATATTGTATGGCGAAAGACGTGCTGGGGAGTGGCTCCACCTCCTCTCCCCTAGGCCTATGTGCACCACGTGCTCGTGCTGCCTCCCTCACACCACTTCCCTTTCACCCCGCACTCCCACCACACCACTTCCGCCTTCCCCAAACAAAACACTAGGCCATACTTTATTTGCCTTCTCGCCCCACCTTCTGATCCTCGGGGTGAGATTTTTTCCTTCCCCAACCACGAGGCAACATCACGTCCTAAGCCACCGTCATCGTCATCGTCCTCATCCTCGTCCTCATCAGAATCTCTCTCTAGGGGATGGAGAGAGGTCCATGCAGGTGTTTTGGGTGCAGACTGGCCTTCCCTTGCCTTACGATACGTGACATACCACTTTTTCCAGGGCGAAGGGACCTCCTCATCACTGCTTGTTATTTCCTCCTCAGGCTGCACATAATCTCAATCCACCACATCATCATCAAGTGGAGAATCACTATCTCCAGTGAAGGCATCCAGGGCGGATTGTATTTCGTCGTCTGAGAGACC
>NC_137046.1:13809722-13824722 GCF_032717465.1 Coenobita brevimanus
GAAATTTGCAGGGAAAACGTGGAAGAGATTGGCTCAGTCAAGGAATTCTTGGAAAAGGTTGGGGGAGGCCTATGTTCAGCAGTGAACTTGTAATGGCAGATGATGATGATGATGATATACAGTGTCTATCTATCTATCTATTTAGATAGATAGATAGATAGATAGATATAAATATAGATATAGATAGATAGACATTTTTTTATATATATATATATATATATATATATACTATATATATATATATATATATATATATATATATATATATATATATATATATATATATATATAAATATATATATATAAATATATATATATATATATATATATATATATATATATATATATATATATATATATATATATATATATATATATATATATATATATATATCGACAATTGCAAGTCCACTGCTGAACAAAGGCCTTTCCCAACCTTCTCAACGAAGTCCTTGACTGAACCAATTTCTGTAGGTTTTGCCAGCAAACTTCTCAATTACATCTGTCCACCTCATGTCTGGCCTTATTCTGCTATGCATGCAGTCTCATGGAGTCCAGTCAGTTAGAGAGAGAGAGAGACTCTCTCTCTCTCTCTCTGGATTGGATACATGTGAGGGAGTAGGTAACAATGAAAGGGCAAAAGACGGTGTATGTATTGTGTGCAAGAGATGGAAGGAGAATATAAGAGAGAATGGATCAGTTGGTTGAAGGCTTGTGCGCGTAACACTGAAAGCAGGAATACAAACGTGGGCGATTGTGTTTGTATATGCACCAGCAAAAGACCGAGCAAACAGAGTGAAAGAAGTGTTCTGGACAAATATGGAAGCGTGCATGGATAATTTTCAGAGGAATGAAGCGTTTTTGATTGGAGATATGAATGGAAAAGTAGGGAATGTGAAGGTGGTTGGAGTAGTTGGTAAGTCGGGTGTGCCTGCAGAAGTGGATAAGAATAACAGTGCTGTAGAGGACATTTGTGCGAGGAGGGGTTTGGTGAAAGCCAATACCCTCTTGAGGCATAACTTGATCCACATGCATACGTAGCGAGTGATGAGAAGGATAGGTGGTGAACTGAATGAACGGAAGGCAATGATTGTGTATGTGTGAATGAAAGATTCTGAAGATATCTGATGAATGCAAATGCATACAGAAGTTTGTTGAGTGGACTTTCTCACGATCACTTGGTGGTGGTAGGTACAAATACCATGGATGAATAGAAGCAGAGGACAGGAGGAAGTAGTTCATATAAAGAGAGTTGAAATGTTCTAAATGGGTGGAAAATATGCGGAATATAAGAAAGAACTGGAGGAGCGATTGGGTAAATATGATTTGGAGCAGAAGAGGGTGATGAAAGATGTGTGCAAGACATTCACGGATGAAATCTGTGCAGCTTGTGAGGTGTGTGTTGGGAGATGAGAAACAAAAGGCGTGCAAGGAACAGCATGGTGAAATGAAGAGATGAGGCAAGCTGTGGTGCAAAAGAAGAAAGCATATAGTGAGTGGATGCGAAACAGATTCATAGAGGAAGATGAGAGACAAAAGAGAGAGTTATATGTAGAGAGGAAGAGAGAGCTGAAAAGATTGGTAAGAGAGAGAAAGAAAAGCGTAGATGAAGATTTTGGATGGAATTTGAGTGTGAAGTAGAGGGAGTGTAAGAAAACTTCTGGAAGGAGATTAAGAGAGATAGACAGGGTGATAACGAAGTTAGCAGGGGAGTGAAAGATAGAAATGGTAAATTGATGGTGGAGAAGGGAGAAAAAATATGCAGATGGAAAGAACACTTTAAGGAACTGCGAAACAGAGAATGAAAGAAATGCGATTATACGTGGCTGGGGAATGGCTGGGAGAACGAGGAAGGTGAGACGGGAAGATGAGATCAGTAACATGGATGTAGTGGATGAACTGAAGAAGGTCAAAATGGAGAAAACTCAAGGAATTGACGAGGTGTGTGGTGAAATGCTGAAGCTTGGGCACAGATAAAATGTGCAGATTGGCGTGGGAGGAAGGTAGAGGATTGGAAGTCAGGCATAACTGTTCCCCGGTAAAAAGGAAAGGGTGAAAATGAAATATGTGATAATCATAGGTCCATTTGTCTTCTCAGTGTAATAGGAAAATTATATGGTAGGATGCTTTATTCACAGAGTTAAGAAAATAACAAACTAATTAGCTGAAGAACCGGGGTGTGTTAGGAGGGAAAGGGGCTGTGTAGATCAGATATTCATCCTTAGGTCTTTAATGGAAAAGTTTCTAGAGAAGAGCAAGAAGTTGAATGTACCCTTCATGGATTTGGAGAAAGCATATAACAGAGTGGAAAATATTAAGAAGATATGGAGTAAATGGGAAGCTGATGAGAATTTTTCAGTGTGAATGTTGGATTGAAACAGGGTTGTGTCATGTCTCCGTGGTTGTTCAGTCTATATGGATGGGGTTATAAAAGAGATACAAGTTAGAGCAATAAATGTTGGAGCGTCCTTAATGAGAAAGGGCAGCGTTTGGACTCTTCCTGTTCTTTTGTTCGCAAATGATACTGTTTTGTTAAGACGAAGGGGAAGTGCAAGGCTTGGTAACGGTTATTTTTAACCCAGTCAGAGATACGAGCCAAGTCAGGTGTGCCATAACCTCATCCCTTGTTTGTTGAAGTAACTGCTCAGATGGACGTTGCGGGAATCGAATGGATAAGTGAAGGGTGAAATCATCAGCATACGAGTGGATAAAGATGGATGTACAGCTTAGAAGGTCATTGATGAATAAAAGGAAGAGTGTTGATGATACAACAGAGCCCTGAGGAACACCACTGTTGACAGATCTAGGAAAAAACGATGGCCGTCTACAATAGCAGCTATAGAACGACCAGAAAAGGTGTAGATGAAGGCACGGACAGGCTATAAAAACCGTAAGAGGGCAGTTTGGAAATTAAAGATTTATGCCAGGCTCGATCGAAAGCCTTTGAGATGTCAAGTGCAATGGCGATGCTTTCGCCAGTCCCGAAAGGAGGATGACCAGAAGTCTGAAAGGTAGGTGAGAAGATCGCTAGTGGAGCGTCCCTGACGGAACCTACACTGACAATTAGAAAGAAGGCTGTGATGGGAAAGATGCTTTAAAATTTTTCTGTTAAGAATTGACTCGAAAACTTTTGAGACACAGGATGTTAGAGCAACTGGACGATAGTTAGAGGGTTGGGAACGGTCATCCTTCTTTGGGATTGGCTGAATGAGAGCAAACTTCCAGCAAGAAGGAAAGGTACATGTTGATAGATAAAGGCGAAAGAGTTTGCCTAGGCAGGGTGTAAGAACAGAAGCACAGTTCTTGAGGACAACAGGATGGACTCCATCAGGCCCATATGCCTTGTTAATATTGAAGACAATGACGGCAGAAAATACATCAGCTGAAGAAATTTTTATGTCAGCTATGAGAAAGTCAGAGGAGGGAAGTGATGGAGGAAGAGCACTGGAATCGTCTAAGGTGGAATTGGAGGAGAAAGTCTGAGTGAAGAGATCTGCTTTATCAGTTGAAGAAATAGCTACAGAGCCATCAGAGTAGAAAAGAGGAGGGAAGGATGATGAGTTAATGTTGCTAGAAAGGCTTTTGGCAAGGTGCCAGAAGGAGAGGGAAGAATTCGAGTTGGAGAGTTAAGAGCATTTAGTACTGATGAATTTGTTTTTAGGAAGAGAAGAACAGACTAAGCACAATTCCGGACCATAACATAAGAATGATATGATTCAACCGTGGGTTGGCTCTGGTACCTTTTATGGGCCCTCTCCTTGGTGTGGACAGCATTAGACCTAATGTGATTAAACCAAGGCTTCTTGCATTAGTCAAAGGATATGGGAAAGGAATGTATGCTTCCATGCCTAAGAGAATAACCTCTGTAATGCACATGGCACACTCAGATGGCTCCCGGCCATGAAAGCAATAATCATTCCGGGGAAAATAAAAGAAGAACTGCCTGAGGGCCTCCCAATTTGCAGCTCCATAGTGCCACAGTCAACGTTTCTTTGGAAGGTTCACGGGCAATGCTGGAGCGATAGGACAGGTTAAGGTAATAAGGTTGTGATCAGAGGAGCCCAACGGAGAGGAAAGATTGACAGTATAAGCAGAAGGATTAGTTGTAAGGATGAGATAAAGATGAGGTTAAGTAGGTTGGAGCTCTCTCCAAGGCAGTCAGGGATATGGGTAGGGTGCTGTACAAGCTGCTATAGGTCTTTATGGATAGAAAAGATGTAGGCTTCTTCACCAGGTGGACCAATGAAAGGAGAGGCGAGCCAAAGGTGGTGGTGACCATTGAAATAATCTAGAATGGAGATTTCAAAGAAAGGAGAAATGGATAGAATATGTTCCATCGCAGAAGTAAGATAGTCGAAGAATTTTTCATAGTCAGTAGAATTAGGGGATAAGTAAACAGCACAGATGCATTTAGTCAGAGAATGACAAGAAAGTCGAAGCCAGAGAGTAGAGAATTCAGAAGAATCATGTTCAGGAACACGAGAGCAAGATAAGTCACTGCGTAGATATACATAACAGTCACCTTTGGCTTTGAAACGAGTATAAAGAAAGAAGGAGGATACAGAAAAGGGTTTGCTATCAGCTGCCTCAGACAGCTGAGTCTCAGTTAGGAAGAGAAGGTGAGGTTTATAGGGGGAGAGGTGGTGCTCAACAGAGCGAAAGTTAAAGGAAAGACTGCAAATATTGCAGAAATGAAGAAAAAGTGAGTCAGAGAGTTGTTCCAGGCAGGTCATTAAGTAGTCACCGGGAGAGAGGCGGATGGTTAGGGCATTTATGGTCCCCCCCCCTGGGGACTCCAAGGCTTGTTTGAATAATGCCATTATTCTTTTTAATTTTGAAAAGGAAGTGTAGTGTGTACTGTGCATGTAGTCTGCTGTTGACAGTTAGAGAAATTTGTACTGGAGAGCATGCTGGCCTACATTCTATGATATTGGAACACTGAAAAAGTTCAGCAATGGGGGATGGTCAGGAACTAGTCCCGAGGGCTGATGAAACAGGAGCTCCAGCTCTCCCTGTCATCAGCTTTCCATCCACCTTGGGAGTGCTGCCCTGCTCGATTGGTGCTACAGTCTACACATCCTTGAATGTGTACAGGGAAGGAAGGTTGCTGCTTTTTCGAAACCTGCGATAAGAAATAGGAAAGTGAGCTGAGAAGTGATAAATTCGATGCATGACAGGATTATGATATCAACTCTTACATATATGAGTGAAGAGTGGACCTTAATGGAAGGACACAGATCAGGAATCAGAAAAGTGGAACTGTCATGTGGAAGTGGATGCGATGAAAAGCATTAGGAGAAATACACCAAAGTCGTTTGGCCATGTCTAAAAGATGGAAAGAGAGAAACGAACTAGGAGTGTGTGAATGAGGTGGAGGTGGTGGGAGAAAGGGGGAGGCCAAAGATGAGATGAAGGGATGGACTGGAGAGGTATATGAAGAAGAAGGGTGTGACTGGGGGAGGGCAGCGAAATGGTGTGGGACAGGGTGACACGGAGACAACTTGTTTGTGGCCACCCCTTACGGGATTAGGTCGTCTGGCACTATACGAGTATATATATATATATATATATGTATATCTATCTATCTATTTATCTATCTATATATATATGGTCCCTGGTGTATTTATCCCAGTAGCGAATGGATAAAATAGAAGATTGAGATGATAATGTAAGGAGAGGCGAGCCACTGAGAAGATAAATAATTTTTCTTAACAGTTTTGCTGGCTTTAAAGGGTAACCCTAGACCTCAGATGTGTTTAATTAGCGGTTAACTTTTGCCTTCTGGGCTGATAACTCACTAGTTGTTTTCCCAGAATTTAAGCAGAAAACCCTTTTGTCCTTGACCATAGTGAGTGTGACTTATAGTTTGGGAGGAGCAAAATGAGAATATTTGCCAATCGAAGCCTAAATAATGCTTTCTTGGCTTTCTTCATGGCTCGGTAATGGTTATCTGTGAGTTATGTACTGTAAGGCTCACACTGGTAGCAGATGCCTCTATTGTTTGTGAGTGGCTGTAGATGATTCTTAAGACAGCTTAGCGGTTAGTTAACTGACAGAGGCGGAGTAAGTCTGCTTTATAAGCTCGAGGACAATGTAAGAGAGACCCATTTTTTTCAAATTTTCACACTATTTGTCACTTACTGTAACATTACACTTTTGTCATTTTGTTGCACTTTTCCTCATACTTTCACACATTACTAAATCCGTTACTTTGTTTAAAAAACACATTATTTGTGTACCATTTCCCATTTTTGGTTTTCTTCTTCATTTTCACTAATGTGTGAATTATATCTGGATTACGGTATATCATCAACAAGTTCTCCAAGCTCCTCGAGTTCTGTGAGTACGTAGCCTCCACTGAGTGTAATCTGGTTAGGTAAGAAATAACTAGTTTTATATTTGTATTCTGAGGCCTATGTGAATTCCCCTTTGAAAAACGAATCCAGGTTTATTCTTTGGTGTGTGTATGTTATAGTGTAAAGTTAGTTTTCTTGTGAGTTTTACATTATCCCTTTTGGTGATTAATTAACCTGTCACGTCCCGAGGTTTTCCGCACCTCCGACATCCCCCAGTCCCGAGGTATTTTCGAAAAAATTTTTTTTGGCTAAAACCTTCACTTTTGGTGAGAAACATCGAAAATTCATAGAGAAATCGCTCACCTGAGGTTTAAAATACCCAATCCAGGTAGGAGTTCCTCTTTACCTGACTGGGTTTTTTAACATGCTGGCACCAAAGAAAACGAGTTCTATGGGAGGGTAACTATTTTATCCACTCATAAACGATATTTATTTATTTACTTGGTACGAATGTATATGTAGTATGGGAGTATATTGGTTTTCAAGCAGTAATAAAGGCATTATAAGCATTGTTTCACTCACTAACTAATCACCATACCTGACCTTTTTTTGCCACATTACCTGATCATTATTTCTGGCTATTTCTTCTTCTAATGCTATGTAAACATTGTCCTCCACATGGTCATCGATTGGGGAATCACTCTGGCCCTGAATATCTTTACTAGCAAGGTCACTGGTAACAGGTGAATTGCCGAGACAATGGCGTGAGGGGGGGAAGGGGGGAGGTTATGCGGTGTAAGGCATTGTCCCTGCTTGGCATCTTGTAGAGGAATAGAGGAAGGTGTCCCGTGTATACATACGAAAAATCACGTGCGAAAATTGAAAATTGTGCAAATTAAGGACCTTGCAGTTGCACGACGTACTGGTACGTTGCCGGGACTGGCAAATGCAAATCGTTGCAATGTACCCATAAGTCGAGGGAACGGGGCGAGTTAAAGGCTAAGTGTGCACCGCAATATATACCCCCATAACAATTTGGCAACCTCACCAGGATAGCTCTGTTACATGATACTGGCAACCTTGGCCATATACAGTGCTTACTCTTACCTACCTATTTATGATCAGTAATCATGGCCCTAATGCGTGATAGTGATGTTACAACATTTTTTATTCTAAGCCTTCCACAACCAGAGTGAAAACACTCACAAAACATGAGCTCATATTGCTTGCCCAGACCTTACAGTTGAGATTTTCTGCCTCAATCACTAAGTTACTTGATTTAATATTGGAAGCCAGGTTTGAGCAAAGTAAGTCCTCCATAGTTAGTCCTGAGCCATTTGATACTGCACAAGGTGTCGACCCTGAGCCTTTGGCATCGGAGATACCTGGCCCCAATAACTTTTCTGCTCATGATACTGGTGACAAAGTGCAACTTGAGTTGCCAGAATTAAGCTGAGGGAACTAAAAGTGCAAGCAAAAATGAGAGAACAAGCATGGAATGCTAAAATGAGAAATAGAGATTCGAATTCTAAAATGAGAAAATTAGGACTGCAGGCTCAAATGAGACAAAAAGAAATGGATCATAAAATCAGACTGAAGCCCTCTGACAGTTCACCTCTAGCTAGTAGTAGTTCATGTGCCAGGGAATCTTTTGATGTTGCTAGGAACATTAAGCTAGTACCTCCCTTTTATGAGCAAGACGTCACTAAGTACTTCCATATGTTTGAAAAGGTGGCAGGTCGTCTCCCATGGCCAAAAGACTCTTGGACAATACTGCTGCAGAGTGTTTTGAAGGGAAAGGCTCAAGAGGCTTATATTTCTTCATCTGTTGATCAATGTGCTAACTATGTTTAAAAGAGACCATTCTAAAAGCATATGAACTCGTGCCAGAGGCATATAGGCTTAAATTTAGATCTACCTTCAAACAGAAAGATCAGACTCATGTGGAATAAGCTAGAGTACTCACATACTTATTTGATCTATGGTTACATTGTAAGAATGTTGATTTCTCAAAACTAAGGAAATTAAGAATCTTGAAGAACTTCACTGGTAACATAGATAGGGATGTTGCTACACACCTAGTAAAGAAAGACTTAGATATCCTAGCTGAGGCTGCTGTTGTAGCCGATAGTTATTGTATAATTCATAAGCACAAATGTAAGCCTCAATCAATTGTTAAGGGTAGGAGAGTGAACCAACCAGTTTTTGTGAACCCCTCTTCTGGTAAGGGCAAGATAATGTCAAGTAATCCTAGTGGGAACACTGCAACCCCAGAGCATGTTTGTTCCACAAAAGTAAGTGAGGACTGTGTTGCCAGAGGGTCAAGAAAAGGTGTCAGATTTTGCCAGTATTGTCAGAAAATGGGGCACTTGGAGGATTGGTGCTGGAAAAAAAGAGGGAAAAGTTCCAATGTGAAGCTTATTACTTTGGTAAAGTCTTGGGGATCTCTTGACACCAACAGAGAGCAGTCACCCACAGATATTGTTAGCAGTAGTCAGACACAACCCCAGCAGGTGCATATTATTGATAAGGCCAAAGTGGAACTGTCAGTGGTTGATAGAGAGACGCCTGTAAAGCCATTGTTAGACACTAGTAAGACTGGAGCAGTGCAGCTGTCAGGTTCAGGTGAGAGGGGTAATAAGACTCCATCAGAGTGCCCTTCTCAAAGCAGTACACAAAGTGACTCCTCCCCAAATCATTTATTCGCTAACGTCATATCTAAGGGGTTAGTTTCACTTAATGGAAAAGATGGTAAGGAAGTCACTATACTTAGAGACACAGTAGCTTCACAGTCACTAATGTTGAAGGGAATTGTTGATGTAGCTGACCCTAATGAATGTGTCTTGTTGCAGGGTATAGCTGAGTTTGTATCTGTTCCTCTCATTGAGGTGAAGTTCCAGAGTTAGTTACTGGTTCAGTGCGTGTGGGTGTTGTTGACCAGCTACCTGTACAAGGGGTCACTTTCCTTTTGTGTAAGGACTTGGTGGGAGGACAGGTGAATGCTGTTCCCTGTGTGTCAAAAATTCCCATGATTGAGGATAGGACTAAAGACTTAGAAGATATATATCCTAAATTGTTTCCTGCAAGTGCTGTAACTAGAGCTATGATGGTGAAAGCCAGCCATGAGAATGTTGAGAGTAACGGCACTGAAATGCCGATGCTGATATTGGGCTTGGTGATACATTTTTTGCCCAGTTAAATGACTCAGAGGTTGATAATTCTCCCCAGTCTGATGCAAGTGCAAAGTTAGCTGATATGCAAAGATCTGATCCAGAGATTGCCACTCTAATTGACTCAGGAGTTAGGGAAGATGAATGTGAGTCTGAACTGACAGAGTGTTACTAATTAAGGCCAAACAATGTGTTAATGCGAAGGAGACCTCCAAGTGTTGCTGATGATAAAGAGTGGAAGACTGTACATCAGGTGGTGGTTCCAAGACCCTGTAGGCAAAAAAATTATGTCCATTGCTCATGACTGTTCTTTAGCAGGTCACTTACGGGTTAGGAAGACTCTCTTCCGCATCTGGCAGCATTTCTACTGGCCTGGAATCCGTTGAGATGTCTTCCGGTTCTGTAGGTCATGTCACACCTGTCAGCTAGTCGGTAAGAACAATAAGCCCATCCCTGCGGCTTCTTTGATGTCTCTACCTGTGTTTGAGGCCCCATTTACTAGAGTCCTTGTGGACATTGTTGGCCCTTTACCTAAAACCTCCTCTGGCCACCAGTACAACCTCACAATGTTAAACATGGCCACTAGATATCCGAAAGCTATTTCCTTGGGAAGCATTTCGGCTAAACTTGTAAAGTAGATGCTGACCTACTTTACCCATTTTGATCACCCTAAGGTAGTTCAGTCAGATCAAGGCAGTAATTCTAATTCCAAGCTGTTCAGACAAACCCTGAAGGAGTTAGGAATCTCCCGGATCACTTCCTCAGCATATCATCCTCAGAGTCAGGATGCATTAGAGAGGTGTCACCAAACTTTGAAGAGTATGCTCAGAAAACTGTGCAGTGATGAAAAGGAATGGGACAAGTGTTTGCATTTCCTACCTTTTGCAACCAGAGAAGCACCGAATAAGTCCTTGGGCTACTGTCCATTTCAGGTAATCTTTGACCATGAAGTAAGAGGTCCTCTTAACCTCCTCAAACAACACTGGGTCAAGGATGATGACCAAATTAACTGTGTCAAAATTTAAAGAAAGACTGGCCTATAGTATGGAAGTAGCCAGGGCACACTTGGAGTCATCTCAGGAGAAGATGAAGAGGTGGTATGACCACTTTAAGAAAGTTAGGAACAGAATGTTTCACCCAGGCAACCAAGTTCTTGTCTTGCTTCCCATTCATGGCCAGCCTCTGCAGGCAAGTTTTGCAGGCCCTTATGTTGTAGAGAAGAAGGTAGGTGAAGTCAATTATTTCATTTTAACCCCAGACTGGAGGAAGGAACAAAGACTGTGCTATGTAAATATGTTAAAGGAATACCACAGGGTAGACGTGGACCCCTTTTAGTGCTGCATGCATGAAGTCGGCTGTCAAGTTGGCGGAGGACAAGGGCTACCATTCGACTTTGGACCAGATGACCAGTTGGAAGGAAAACCAGGATGCTTGGAGTACACTGACTGATAAACTCTCCCATTTGACTGCGAAGCAGTGTGCCGAGCTTGTTGGCCTTCTCAGGAAGTTCCCTTATATCTTCCGGGACACTCCAGGACAGACGGAAGTGGCACAGCACGACGTGGACGTTGGAGACACCAGCCCTGTAAAGCAATCCCCCTACTAGGGTAATCCTCAGAAGGAGACCAGCATCCAAGAGGAACTGAACTACATGTTGCAGAATGAGTTAATTGAGTCCTCTCAAAGTGAGTGGTGCTCCCCGGTCAAAGTGGTTCCAAAACCCAATGGGTCACATCGGTGTTGTGTTAATTATCGTAAAGTCAACTCCCTTACCAAGACTGATAACTACCCACTTCATAGAGTAGATGATTGTGTGGATGTAATAGGCAGTGCAAAGTTTATCACAAAACTAGATTTGATGAAGGGATATTGGCAAGTCCCACTCATAGAAAGGGCCCAAAAAATTTCCTGTTTTGTGGTTGGTGGCAGTACTTATAAATGTAAGGTCATGGCCTATGGTATGAAGAATGCTCCTGCCACCTTCCAAAGGCTGATGAATGATCTCACCAAGGATATTGTAGGTTGTAAAACTTACATTGATGATGTTATTTTTAGTGACACCTGGGAACAACACTTAAACCAATTAGATGCCTTGCTGCAGAGACTGTCCTCTGCTAATTTAGTGCTTAATTTAACTAAATGTGAATTTGTGAGGGCTCGAGTGCAGTACCTAGGTTATGTGGTCGGTTTAGGCCAAGTGAGACCACCTGATGTTATAGGTCAGGTCATAGTCAATTCTCCCCAACCCAAAAATAAGAGAGAGTTGCAACGATTCTTGGGTATGGTAGGGTACTACAGACGTTTTGTCCTGAACTTCTCTGATCTTGTAGCTTCCCTCACTGATTTGTTAAGAAAAGGAGTCAAGTATGAGTGGAAGCGAGAATGTGAGGAAGCCTATTCTAAAGTCAAAGCCATTCTCTCAAGTCACCCAGTGCTTCAAGCTCCAAATTTGATAAACCCTTTAAATCAGCTGTTGATGCCATTGGCCTAGGGGCAGGTGCAGTTTTGCTTCATGATAATGATCAAGGCTTTGAGATGCCTATGTGCTATTTTAGTAAAACATTCAATAAGGCCCAGAGAAATTATTCAACTATTGAGAAAGAACTCCTTGCACTCATACTTGCCCTTCAACACTTCTCTGTATATGTCGGTCCAGGGTCAGGTGATGTAGTGTACACTGATCACCACCCTCTGAAATTTTTGTCCCAGTTTAAGGACAAAATCTTAGATTGACCTGCTGGGTCTTATTTTTGCAGGAATACTCCCTTGATCAGAGACATGTAAGAGGTATTTCCATTGTTTTAGCAGATTACCTGTCCAGAAATTAAATTGTACAGTATCCAGAAATTTCCCCTTAGGAAATTTCTTCTCTCAGGAAGGGAGGTGTCACTGGTGGAGTTACCCCAGTAGTGAATGGATGAAGTAGAAGATTACGATGATAATGCAGGGAGAGAGAGGCGAGCCGTTAAGAAGAGAAATAATTTTTCTTATCAGTTTTGCTGCCTGTAAAGGATAACCCTAGACCTCAGCTGTGCTTACTTAGCAGTCAACTTCTGCCTTCTGGGTTGATAACACTCTGGTTGTTTTCCCAGAATTTACGCAGAAAACCCTTTTGTCCTTGACCATAGTGAGTGTAACTTATGGTGTGGGAGGAACAAAATTAGAGTATTTGCCAATCGAAGTTTAAATAATGCTTTCTTGGCTTTCTTCATGGCTCGGTAATGGTTATCTGTGAGTTATGTATTGTAAGGCTCCCATTGGTAGCAGGTGCCTCTATTGTTTGTGAGTGGCTGTAGATGATTCTTAAGACAGCCTAGCGGTTAGTTAACTGAGAGAGGTGGAGTAAGTCTGCTTTATAAGCTCGAGGACAATGTGAGAGAGACATTTTTTCACATTTTCACACTTTTTGTCACTTACTGTCACATTACACTTTTGTCACGTTTTGTTGCACTTTTCCTCATACTTTCACACATTACTAAATACGTTACTTTGTTTACAAAACACATTATTTGTGCACCATTTCCCATTTTTGGTTGTCTTCTTCATGTACACCAGTGTGTGAATTATATCTGGATTACGGTATATCATCAACAAGTTCTCCAAGCTCCTCGAGTTCTGTGAGTACGTAGCCTCCTCTTAGTGTAATCTGGTTAGGTAAGAAATAACCAGTTTTATATTTGTATTCTGAGGCCTATGTGAATTCCCCTTTCTAAAATGCATCCTGGTTTCTTCTTTGGTGTGTTTATGTTATAAAGTAAAGTTAGTTTTCTTGTAAGCTTTACCTTATCCCTTTTGGTGATTAATTAAGGACTAAGTGTGCACCGTAATATATATATATATATATATATATATATATATATATATATATATATATATATATATATATATATATATATATATATATATATATATATACAAATCTTGCAGAGAATGTTTCTAAATTCAGCAGCGTGTCTTACAGAGTAGCATGGATTTTAATTTGACTAGGCAAAACATACACTGAAAGAAATACAAGTATATTTGCTGACTTCTCAAAGCTCAAATGAGGAAGTAGAAACATTCTGTGACGACATCTCCCAGATTATGGAAGAAGAAAAAAATAAAAAACATATACTATAATCATGGGGGACTTGAATGCAAAAGTTGGAAAATAAAAAAATCGGGAAGCATATGGATTTTTTGGTGTGGGAGAAATTAATGACGGAGAAGAATTTGTAAACTTTGCTGCGATGTTAAACATAAGAATAATGAACACATTCTTTCACAAAAGAACAAGGAGAAAATGAACCTAGAGAAGTCCAAAATGAGAAACAAATGATGAAACTGACTTCATTATAGCAGATATAAATAAAACGATCATAAATGTCACAGTTATCAACAAAGTAAATATAAGAAATTATCACAGAATATTGGGTTCCACAGCCAGATTCATTTTCAGAAGTGAAAGAGAGAAGCTGATTAAAGATAAGATGTGTCCAGTAAAAGCAGCCCTTCATTAAGAAATTACGAACAGACTCAGGCTCTAAGTTATGATGAGTGTGACATTGATGAGATGAATGACAGACTAGCAAAAATGCGAGGAGACTCAGCAGAGGTAGTAGGGAAAGCCAATTCAACCAGAGCCAACAAGAGTATTCGAAAATGACCCTCAAGCTCATGAAAAGAAGAGAGAAAATGAAAGTAATAACAAACATGAAACAGGAAGAGCGGAATTAAATAAACTTATCAGCAGGAGACACAGAGAAGAAAAAGGAAAGACAAACATAGATCAGCTCAAAGAAACCATCAAAAAAGGAAAAAGTCCTAGATAGATCCGAAGTAATACGGCACTAAGAAAGTATCAAATGATATCACTGAAAGATAAAAACGGTGAAGTCATTAAATGCAGAGATGTGATGGTGAAGAGAGTTCTTGCAGGAACAAGAAGTAAATAAGAACATTGTAAAACTGGTCAAAAACAAATTATATAAAGAGGGAACTGCTACAGTTAAACCACATAAAGTATCGGTAAAAAATTAAGGTTGAGAACTGCGTGCATCAGTGAGATACAATTTGAACAATATTATTTACAGCATGCCTCGAAGGTATTTTCAGAAAGCTTGACTGGGGGAACAAAGGAGTAAACATAGATGGAAAAAAACCTAAATTATTCAAGATTTGCAGATGACATTGTCCTAATCTCAGAAGCAGCAGACCCATTGCAAGAAATGTTAATTAACCTAAATAGAGAAAGTCTCGAATTAGGACTAAAGATGAACCGGTGTAAAACTAGCATTTAATCCAAGTACACCAAAGAGTGCCATGACAATATGCCAAGAAATTCTTGAATGTGTCGAGGTGTGCAATTACTTGGGGAAAACACTAAAACGAACGAAAGACCATGATAGCAAAATAAAAAGTCGCATTACAAATGGATTGAAAGCTTTTGGTAACATAGAGACATCGTGAAAAATAGCTTACCAATATGAATGAACGAAAAGTATACAATGAATGTATTATCCCAGCAATGACGTAAGGTTGCGAGACCTGGAAAT
>NC_137046.1:13827222-13864722 GCF_032717465.1 Coenobita brevimanus
GTGTGTGTGTGTGTGTGTGTGTGTGTGTGAAATATATATATATATATATATATATATATATATATATATATATATATATATATATATATATACAGAGAGAGAGAGAGAGAGAGAGAGAGAGAGAGAGAGAGAGAGAGAGAATGGAGATTATTTATGCTGAATGCAAATTATTTTTCAATCTTTCTTTTCATTTGTATTATAGTAACTATAGTAAAAACTATACTATAAAGTGGTCAGCAGCCAAAATGTTTCTGACTTATTCTCACATGTTTCCAACTAACTAGGTACCCCCAATTTCTAAACTGACCCTAAAATTTGGCTATCACGTCACCTTGACGTACTACATCATTGGTGAGGGAAAATTCCATGAAACATGCAAATTCGTCAAATAATTTTAATAAGTCTATATACTGTTAAAAAAATAATATATTTAGTCTTCAGTTTATATAATTTACTAAGCACAAACCGATATATATATATATATATATATATATATATATATATATATATATATATATATATATATATATATATATATATATATATATATATATATATATCCCCCCTGGGGGTAGGTTTTTTTTTCAAGAATACTCCCCCAGTATCCCTGCTTGTCGTAAAAGGCGACTAAAAGGGTTGGCGGAGGGTTAGTGCCCCTCCCCGGAAAGCAACTAACTAAAAAAACAAACAATAAGCCTCGGACAAGGACTGACCAAACGATGATGACCCAGGACCGGACAAAGGACTTGGTAATGGGTACTTGGAATGTAAGTGGAGCGAATGATGAGGTGAAAGAGAGAGAGATTGTCCAGGTGCTTCAGGGTGCGAAAGTGGATGTATGTGGAATAACTGAAACAAAATGGAGAGGAGAAAGTGTGAGAAAATGGGAGATGGATGGGGTATATGTGCAGGAGTAGGTGAGAATGAGAGGGCGAAGGAAGGAGTACGTATAGTTGTGAGTAAAAGATGGAAGAAGAGCATAAGACAGTATGGATCAGTTGGGTCAAGGATTGTGTGGGTAAAGTTGAAAGTTGGAATACAAATGTGGGCGATGGTGTGTGTGTATGCGCCAACGCAAGATCGTGCTAGAAGAGTGAGAGAAGAGTTCTGGACAAATGTAGAAGTGTGCATGGAAAAGTTTGGAAGGAAGGAGAGAGTGTTTTTGATTGGTGATATGAATGGTAAAGTTGGGAATGCGAAGGTGGATGGAATAGTTGGTGAGTGGGGTGTGCCTGCTGAGATAGATGAGAATGGGAGTGCGTTAGTGGACATTTGTGCTGGGAGGGGGTTGGTGGTAGCCAATACCCTCTTCAGGCATAAAATGATCCACAGGTATACATGGTGAGTGATGAGAAGGGTGGGTGGTGAACTGAATGAAAGGAAGGCAATGATTTATTATGTGTGCGTGGATGAAAGGATGCGAAGATGTGTAATGGATGCAAGAGTTTATAGAGGTTGGGGGAGTGGACTTTCTGACCACTACTTGGTGGTGGCCAGAATCAAAGTCCAATCAGAATGGAGAAATAGAAGAAGGGAAAGACGAGAGGAAGGAGTAGTTCCAAGGAGAGTGAAAAGGTTACAAGAGGATGAGAAAAAGACAGAGTATAAGAGAGAAGTGGAGGAACGATTGGGCAAATATGAATTGGAGCAGATGGGAGACGTGGAAGGTGTGTGTAGCATATTTACAGAAGAAATATGTGCAGCATGTGATGTGGTGTGTGGCAGGAAGAGAAGACGGAGGGGGGTGCAAGGAACAGCGTGGTGGACTGAAGAGGTGAAACAGGCTGTGGCACAAAAGAAGAAAGCATACAATGAATGGATGAGAAATAGGGGCGTAGAAGAAGTTGAGAGGCGGAAGAGAGAGTTATATGTAGAAAGAAAGAGAGAGGTGAAAAGATTAGTAAGAGAGAGTAAGAAGAGAGTGGATAAGGAATTTGGAAGGAATTTGAGTGTAAAGTGGAGGGACTGTAAGAAAATGTTCTGGAAAGAGGTGAAAAGAGTAAGACAGGGTGGAAGTGAAGTTAGCAAGGGAGTGAAAGATAAAAATGGTAGATTACTAGTGGAGAAGGGAGAAAAAGTGAGCAGATGGAGAGAACACTTTAAGGAATTGTTGAACGTAGAGGATGGAAGTAATGCGAGTATAAGTGGCTGGGGAATGGCTGGGAGAAGGAGGGAGATGAGAAGACAGGAAGAAATCAGTAGGATGGAAGTTGTGGAAGCAATGAAGAAAGTTAAATCTGGGAAAGCCCCAGGAATTGATGGAGTGTGTGGTGAATGCTGAAGCATGGGGGAGAGATAGTAGTAGAATGGATGTGGAAGATGTGCAGATTAGCCTGGGAGGAAGGTAGAGTCCCGGAGGATTGGAAGTCAGGTATAATTATTCCCTTATACAAAGGAAAAGGGGAAAAAGAAGTGTGTGGTAATCCTAGGGGCATTTGTCTTCTTAGTATAATAGGAAAAGTGTATGGTAGGATACTTATTGACAGAGTTAGAGAAAGAACAGAGAAATTAGTTGGAGAAGAACAGGGAGGCTTTAGGAAGGGAAGAGGTTGTGTAGATCAGATATTCATTCTTATATCTTTATTGGAAAAGTTTCTAGAGAAGGGAAAGAAGTTGTATGCCGCTTTCATGGATTTGGAGAAAGCATATGACAGGGTGGATAGACAAGGATTGTGGAAAGTGTTAAGAATATATGGAGTAGATGGGAAGTTGTTGAATGCTGTGAAGAGTATGTACGATGGTGCGAAGGCTGCAGTGCGTGTGGATGGTGAACTAAGTGAATAAAAAAGTTGGGTTGAAACAGGGATGTGTCATGTCTCCATGGTTGTTCAATCTGTACATGGATGGGGTAATAAAAGAGGTACAAGGTAGGGTAGTGGATGTTGGAGTGTCCCTGGTGAGAGAGGATAGTGTTTGGAAACTCCCTGTACTGTTGTTTGCAGATGATACTGTGTTGTTGAGTGAAGACGAAGGGGAGCTGCAAGGCTTGGTGGATGAGTTTGGGAGAGTGTGTAAGAAACGGAATCTGAAGGTGAATGTAGGGAAGAGTAAAATGATGGTCTTTGAGAAAGGTGAAGTCAGTGAATGTACAGCGAGGTTGGATGGTGAGGAATTGGAAAATGTGAGTACGTTTAAGTACTTGGGTAGTGTGATGAGTAAGGATGGAGGTTTGGAGGGTGAAGTGCTTGAAAGAGTACAGCAGGGAAGAAAGGTTGCTGGTACTTTGAAAGCAGTGATGAGAAACAGGGAAGTGAGCATGGAAGTGAAAAAGCCACTACATGACAGTATTGTGATACCAACTCTAACGTACGGAAGTGAAGCTTGGACGTTGTTGGAAGGACACAAGTCAAAAGTGAGAGCAGTGGAAATGAGTTATTTAAGGGGAGCCTGTGGAGTCACATGGAGAGATAGGCTGACGAATGAGGATATAAAGGAACGTTGTGGTGTTGATGTGGATGTGATAGGAAGCGTTATGAGGAACACACTGAGGTGGTTTGGCCATGTGGAGAGGATGGAGGGTGAAAGACTGACAAAGAGAGTGTATGTGAGTGAGGTGGAGGGGGGAAGAGGAAGGGGGAGGCCGAGGATGAGATGGAGGGATGGGGTGGAGAGGTATATAAGAGAGGAGGGTGTGAGTTGGGAGCAGGGCAGTGAAATGGCGGGGGACAGGGCGACTTGGAGGCGATTTGTTTGTGGCCACCCCAAACGGGATTGAGGCGTCTGGCAATATATATATATATATATATATATATATATATATATATATAGATAGATAGATAGATAGATAGATATAAAACATTATTACATGAACTTTGCACATTAGAAGTGCCTCTGCATTTTGCATTTGTAGGAGCAATTACTCTCACGATGTAAAGTCCAACAATAGTTGCTCATCATGTTTGGACTGAAGCGACCTGATATCGGCTCTCCATTATGACAATTTCGTGGTGAAACCTTTCGCCACGTTCATCACTAACACTGCCAAGAAGGAATAGAAAGAAATCCAAATGTGATTTGAAGAAATTTATCTTCACCTACATTCGAGCACCGAGTGCATAGTAACTCTTCAACATCTTGTCCACAATTCCTCATAATTCGATGCTCGAAAAATTCTTAGATAATTCTTGATAAGAACCATGAAGCTCTCCCAAGTAGTCCTTTCCAGCTTAGATTAGGTCTTTACAAATTCCTGATCGTTGGGTATAAGATGACTTTGAGGGACTGTTGAAAAAATTTGCCTTTACTTTGGCCTCAGATACAGCGCCTAGGAACTTTGTTAGCACGCAGAGAAGCCAGCACCATCGTGATCCATGGCCTTGAAAAAGTTCTTCATCAAAGTTTCAAATAAAATGGAGGCAAGAATAATTTCTCAGGGTCAACAAGAGATTTATTAAGACATTTGAACCTTCTAGTCATATCTTTCAGTCACACTGGGCATTCCTCTTGTGTGTAATGCTTAGCGTCTGCTCTGCTGTCCCATGAACACAGAGAACACATGTGCTTTGTGTAACCTTGCTAAAGTCCTAGAAGGAAGCAGATCACTTTCAGGTTCCCACAGATGCTCCATTGATGTGTTTTGTAGCCAGTAGCGGTCAACAGAGTACTCATAGTTTCATAACTTTCATTCATTCCATGGGCACACACAATTGGAACAGAAGAAAGCTCATTTCCATTTTGGATATGGACTGCCTTGAGTGCATTCTTCCCAGAATCTATGAACAACCGCCACTTTCCTTTTTCATAAGGACGAGACTTACAAAGGTGTTGCATTAACGATACAATATCATAAAAGTAACAAAGCGTGTCACCCATCTTGAAGTGCATTGAGAGCTCTTCATGTCTATGATGGAAGGTCGTGGTACAAACTCCACTTTGTTGCATATTCCATTGCTTGAGTCGAGGTCCAAGGAAATCATTTTTCTCCTTGGGGGAGTTAAGGTCTCTTATAAAATGATGCAGCTGTACCTGACTGGTGAGGTGTGGCTCCTTGCTCTCTAAATCTTCTTGAAAGTCGGCATCCATGCAACACTCCTCCTCAGTAGATTCTGATTCACTTGTTGTACTTAATGAAGGATCTGGAACTGGAAGCTCAGGGCCATGAGGTGCTTAAATTTGAGAAGGTACGTAAGGATACCTGATCTTGGACCGAGTTTTCACTGAATCCCCTTCAGTGTTAGTGAGGCAAAAGTAGCAGTCAGGGCAGTGATTATTTGGTTCACACCAAACCATTGATACAGCAAAAGGTATTCCTGATGGCCGTTTCATGTGGTTTACATCAAGCTTGCACCATACAGTATGTGGTGCCCACTTCTTGTCTTGATTACCATCAGGACATCTGAGGTAATGTTTGTAGGCACTTTTAACATTCCATGTAACTGATGTCTTCGGCTTTCAGGTGTAAAGAACCCGCAGATGTAGCAGAAAGAGTCTCATGCATTCATACAGTTTCGGTGCTTCATTGCCTGCTAACACGGATCAAGGCACTTTAATAGTAAAGAAAAGCTGAAATGGAATAATGGCAAATGTAAGATTACCATTGCATACACTGGTGTTAAAAAGAAAAAAAAAATCATCTGCTTGATGGTGGAAAAATTTTACCCGACTTTCGGAAACTTTGATTTGCTAAATAACTTATGGTTCAGTTATTTAACTGAAACTGATATAACCTCCACAATTACCAGTTGAATGCAACGCTGCAAGGTATATCTATCTCTGACTGGAGTCAAGTTGGATTTTCCAACACACAAGCAGATTTTCCTATGGTATACTGGTTCTCGAAAACTGGACGTGCTGGAGACAATTGGATATCATATTCGAAATTTACAGGTTCAGGTTGCTTAGAATCCTCCCATCTATCCATCATCCAATCCTACGTTGCACCATGAGGGGCGTAGGAGCCCGCGGCTAGGGAATCGGTTCTGACGTTTAAGATGAGAGTGACCAGCCTCACTCATCCCTGAGTGGCATTACGTGAGTAATAAACCCCAACCACCCCTTGGATAGAAACCTTCACCAGCTCAATCCGATTGGAGCCCAATAATTACCCACTAAACCACCAGGCGCCAAAATTTGGTTATATGGTTACCACCCAGCGTAGTGAATGGTTTCCTGGTGTACAGGAAACCGTTTGGCTTGTCACTCAGTGTAGAGTCACCCACAGGCAGAAGAAAGAGGAAAGAATGAAGGAAGGAAAGACAGAAGAGGGAGTGTAAAGTCACCTGTAGGCTGAAGGACGAGGAAAGATTGAAAGAAAGAAAAACAGAAGAGGATGGAAGGAAGGAAGGATGGAGGAGAGGAAAGGGCAGACACCTGAGAGCAGCACTACGTCGAGTGAGTGGATGGTGAGCGCCCCCACCTACCACAACCAACTAAAAATATACTGGAACCATAACACTTATTAAATTTTGTCGACCAGTGATATCTGGCACTCCACCCGCTGAAACACATTGTAAAAGATACACATAATACTTGCTAATATGATATCGAAAATGAAATATCAGTTGCCACCTTATCCCTACTGTAGCTACACAAAGTGTATTTGTGTGTGTGTGTGTGTGTGTGTGTGTGTGTGTGTGTGTGTGTGTGTGTGTGTGTGTGTAAAACTTTGCAAGTCATCCTGCCAGTGGAGTTTGGAAACTGGAAGGATAAACTGGTAAGCAGATGGGCGAAGTGTGTTGGTGGATGGTTGGGTTTACAATATGCTGGTCAGAATCGTCTAACAAATGCGCCTTACAAAACTGACCTGTTTGCTTACACTTATGAACCATGTGGGAGGGGCAGCGGCAGAAGGGCCAGGTGGCTTATCGTTTCCTTACATATTTTTTTTTCAGTAGGCCTTTGTTATCCACCCAACCCTCATCCAATTCGATATCTCAGGTCGTAACGTCACTCACTGCCTGTTTGTTTGTATTTTTCTAACACTGTTCTTCTTAATAACTCTATCTTAAAATGTTACATAGTTTGACTGTTGTAAATATGGGAATTGTACTGTATATCTTCTGCAATGTGTTCACCACTCGTTTTACCAATACATAGGATAGTGCTGATATTCATTTGTGAAGTTATAAACAAAAAAAAGTGATTGTATGTTTAAGCGCTGGGAAAAATAAGTAAACGTATATACACCCACTTAGGAGGTAGAATGATGTCACCCTTGGAGACTCAGCGCCGTGGTGATGGGTCAGCGATGAGTAATGTTGAGTGAGGTGAGGGGGTCAGGTAGTTGCTGCAGCGTCTGTCCTGTCACCACTACATCAGTGCCTCCTCAGTCTGGTAGTTGTGGTGTTGGTGGTGATGGAGGGTGGTTAGGGAGAAGGGTGGGGAGAAGGGTGGGGTAAGGTGTGGGTCGATGTGGTCTTGGGTTGTGCTCTCCCTACAGCTCTCTTCCTCGTGCTCCACTTCATTTTCTTGCTTCTTACTTTTTTTTGTATTTACTTGTAGGCACGTAGAGTTGTCATGTATATGTAGGTTGGTTTATGACAATCGTAGATGCTTGTTTATCGTGAATCGTTGAACGGAAGCTGATCTTGTTTACAATCTCACCTGCCTGTTGTTTACCTGCAGGATCGTAGTATCACGTTTTGATTGGTGAGTTGAATCTTAAATTATTTGTTGATTGTTGATTGACGTAGATTTTGGAAGGTTGGTTGTAATTGTAGATCATCAAACCACTGCCAGTATAAAGTTGTGAGGTGTCGTGTGGCGCAAACTTACAGTAGTTTTTTGTTTTCTATCTTGATAATGTAGACCCAACTGTAGACTCGTAAACGTAGTTCGTACACTTGCTGCCACCAAAATATAATACACTGTAGTTGTAAATATATCATAATTGTCGCCAAGCTATTGTAACAATGGGTTGAATTGTAGGGATTTTTATGGACAATGTTCGTTGTACTTGTTGTGGATGGTATGAGAAAGATAAAGATGAGTCTGGGGTTTGACAGCAGTTTATTTTCTTCAAAGGAATGTCTCAAAGAGTAGTACTGAGGTGAGAGCAGTTTTATGCTGGCTAACCCAATGCACTCCTTGCCTCTCCTTATCGTGCCTCTATACTCTCGTAAACCCCTTCTGACCCTCTCTCCCATTTCTCCTGTGTATGACTGGTTGTATCATGTGTAAGGGCACGGGTGTGTAGAACCTTCCCAAGCCTGGGGAGTGTCCATCCAGCATCACATTTTCCTGTGTTTGAAATTTCTTACTGAGAATGTGAGAACATTACTGTATTTCCTCTAGCTCTCTTGCATAGGCATGACTTTTATCTAACCTTTATATGACATATTGACATTACTATTATGTAATGTGTTATGCTATTTTAGAGTCCTGACAATGACTTAAGGTTATTACTGAAAGAGTTAACCTGAATATTCTATTGTCATTAGGAATATTTAATAGTTTTGATGCTTGGTTGTGAATAAAATTTGATTTAGTGAGATTTATCATTGCTTTTGCATGGTTTCTAGCAATTTTTAATGGACAGCAATTCAGATGTTATTTTAGGTAAAAATTATATGGTAAGGACTTTTGGATCGTTGCTCTGGCACAGTTGTTGTCAGACTATTTTGGGGAGTCCAGTCTTTTAGTACACTGTAGACTGGGTATGAACAATTCCATACCAGCTTGTATTATGTCATTAAAGTGGGACAAGGTAGAACTGATTTCACCGGAGATGAAAGACTGCCATGGAATATCAGCTAGATAATTTCTAAATCCATCCCAGTCTGCCCTGTCAGAGTGCCATCCGGTCACCCTGATAGGTTCAGAACAGGGAGGTTTGGGGCAACTGACCAACGCAGTTTTGATGAGATTGTGATCGGAGGATCCAAATGGTGACAGTACTTCTATCCTGTATTGATCTGGGTTACTTGTCAGGAGTAGATTCAAGAGATAGGCGTTATGGCCAGGATTATCTGGTATTCTGGTTGGTTGTTTTACAAATTGCGTGAGAAACGATTCTGCAAACAGCTCGCATTCTAGAACACTACTGTCAGTCCTGGCAGAATGCAATCATCTTTTTACATTACAGACCTAAATGTCACCCAAAACGGTAATTTCAGTGGTAAGGGTGAGGTTAGGTTGGTCAACTGTGTGGATATGGAATAAAACATGCTGGGTTCTGAAGAAGCATTGAGGGAGCGATAAACTATTCAGATATAATTGGAAATATTTGACAACAGTCAGTCAATAATCATGGTCTGCTGAAATAGTTTCGTGTGATCTGAACAAGACTCGTTGGAAGTGTTAAATGTTAAGTAAGAATGAAGTAATTCGATTTTGAGAATAGTTTTTCAAGGGTAAACGTCACAGGGCAGTGTCAAATATTTGTTCATTAGACCACTTGATGACCACGGACGTTACACACTGTCTGTTCCTTCTTGATTGTTTAGTTTACAGAGTTAAATGAACTTTTGATTGGATTCTGACTAAACTTTATCAGACTTCTTGATGGTACTTCTAAGATTTACACAAATCAAGGAACAAATAATTTATGAGACTTTGCTCTATATATGGAATAGGTGAAAATATTAATTTTATCACATGTGATGCCACGGAACAGTCTACTGACGAGTATTTTTATACAGGTTTAATGTACATATTTTCCTTGTTTCTAAACACGTCGTGA
This sequence comes from Coenobita brevimanus, assembly GCF_032717465.1. Taxonomy (NCBI): domain Eukaryota; kingdom Metazoa; phylum Arthropoda; class Malacostraca; order Decapoda; family Coenobitidae; genus Coenobita; species Coenobita brevimanus. Next base: position 13,836,842 of record NC_137046.1, read on the forward strand.
TAAGTAACTTGTCATGGAAAATACTATTAATAATTCAAAAGGCATGAGCATTCAAAATCAGATATGTGCAGCTGCATTGGGTACTTAAAGGGTATAATCCAAAAATGGCATGACTGAATAGGTAGATTGTTTAGAGGAATTACACACAACATAAGCCATCTCTGGCTACAACGTTTAGCAGCCAAACCTTTACTCACTCAGTCCCCCCCCCCCTCCTGTGGCCTTGTTTCTGCATGGAGAGTTATTTTTTTCCATAGACTTAATTTCCCGTATAGACCTATTTACCCCACATAGACCTACATATCCCTCTTGAACCAACCTTCCCCATGAACCTGCTCTGCCCCACGAAGGTATAATTCCCATGGATCTGATTTTCACCCCATTGACCTATATTCCCCACTGACCCACTTTTCCCCCTGGACCTATATTGCCCCTGGGTCCTTTTATCTCTCAGGAATCTATTTTCCTCTGTGGATCTTTTTGCCCAATGAACCTTTTCTTTAAGACCTCTTTTCTCCCATGGACCTTTTTCTTTAAGACCTAGTTTTTCCTGTGGACTTTTATCTTTAAGACCTATTTTCTCCCGTGGACCCTATTTTTAAGGACATTTTCTTCCATGGAGCCTTTTCTTACGGACCTATTTCTCCCCTGAACCTTTCCCCAACGAGGCTATTTCCCTCAGGGACATACTTTCCCCATGAACCTATTTTGGATCTTTTTCTCCCATGGACCTTTTCCCTCATGGACCTATTTTCTTTCAGAACCTTTTCCCCATGAGCTTATTTCTCCCATGGACTTATTTTACCCATAAGTCAATTTATCACATAACCTATTACCCAGGGACATGTATTACCCCACAGACCTTTTACTCATAAACCTACAATTTCCTGTGGACGTATTTCCCTCACAAACATATTTTCCTTCATGGATGTGGTCCCTCCATGTACCTACTGTACTTTCCCCATATACCTATTTCCCAGGACAATATTACCTCCCCACAGACAAGCACCTGTTCACCGCACACATCAATTTTCACTAATTGACTTATTTTACCATGGAGTTATTTTTACTCATTGGGTCTATGTTCCTATTTGGACTTATTACCCTTAAGGATCTGTTCCTCTTGAACCTATTTTCCAGCAACGACGTACTCTCATTAGGTACTGAATTTCCTCCCATGGTCATATAACGCAATGAATCAACGTCCCCCCTCCCCCCACCCACTCATTTACCCAGTGTAATTTGTTTCTGCAGTAGCAGGATGACTCAGGAATTCCACCCCACCCCCACCCCACACACAGAGATTCCTTAATAGTACAGATGTATCCCTGTTTTGAGGTTTACATGCCATACATCATGAAAATAACAGGAGTACACAGAAGAAACGTTCCAAAACCTTATTAAATTCCTCTCAGAATCGTTTGAACTTAGTATTTATGTGACTCAGACTTATGCTTACCCACTCTTCGAATGTGAATGTATCCCCGTAGATATACCATCAGGAATTAAGGTTCTTCTTGTACTACTACTAGATACTTTATTGGGAGAGAGATGTGTTACACTCTCAGAGTCTAGTATTTCTCTGTCTTCCAAAATCATTCAGAGAGAGGTAAGTGAGGTTCTGTTTACCATGCCATCACGTTATGCTGAGTTAGGGAACTGTTAGCTGTGTACACATAAAACAGTTTTCTCCATGTTCCTTCCTGGGGCTGCAGATTTGGCCACAGCCAGCTATCAGTGTCAGTTCATTGCATTCTTGCGGCAGCTGAATCGTGATGACTAAGCAACAAACATCCACTCACTTACATTTGTCTCCCCTCTGGATAAATAAGATGTCTCCTGACTTGTTATAGACAAAGAGATTAATAGAAAGCACTTCAAACTCAAGGCCCCACATAACACCAGCCGTTAGTCGATACATATCTAGCTCGGCTCGGAATATGACTTTGACCTTGACCTACTTTCACCCATATTGAGCTTGTAGGAGATTTTTATCCCTACGACACACCAGTAAAATTTTGTGATGGTCTCTTGAACAGTTGCAAAGTTATTATGGTAACAAACAGACAGACCTTGACCTACTGTCACCAATTTCGAAATCGTGATCGATTTTTCCCTACTACACACCTGTAAAATTTTGTGATGATATCTTGAGTGGTCATGAAGTTATCGTGCTAGCAGACACACAGACAAACCGAAAACAATATCAGCTTCGCTATTGCGGCTGCTAATAATAAATAAAACAACACTGCTATTATAAGTGGTTGAAAAGAATCTATGAATGAGTTAACTCATGGTGATGGAGGCCAAGGGGAATGTCGCGTAACTCATGGCTGGAGCAGGTCAACCACTCCTGCCGGGAGATACTTAAAGGGGGAAGGGTCACTGCCAGGAGGCTTGCACAAAGGGACCCGCGTGGGTGGAGTCGGAGGGTGAGTGAGGCTATGTGCCCCGTGGCATTTACCCCTCCTTGACTGAATGTTGATTGATGAGAAATCTATATGACGTCATACCATACTAACTAGAATGCACTCAGAGAGCACACAACTCCGCCAATGCCATTGTCATGAAAAAGGATCCGGATGAGGATCCATGGATACTTGATCCAAATCCAGATGTTCCCCCAAAATTCAATAAATTCTTTCTTGGTCTATGATCAACTGTTCATCAAAATTTAATTGAAAATCATTGAGAAATTTTTGGAGTTATTGTCCGCGATACTCTGGATCTGCATCTGCCTACAATTATAATAATTTCCTCCTTGTCCCATGGCTCACTTTTCCAAAATATTTCATCAGAATCAGTTCATAACTTTTTAAGTAATCCTGCTTGGAGGTCGAAGGATATAGGATCTGGGTCCAGATCCGCCCCAAAATTTAACCCTTTCATGCACGGATAAGTTAATAAGTTTTGTGGGACATGACATGCCTGCTTTTCTCCCCTCCCCCCCACCCACCGCTTGCTCCAAATATGTGTATTCTCAGCTTATTTTCATCACCCAAACATATTTATTTTGCCACAAAACCCACATATTCCTATTTGTCGATGTTTGTTCTACATGATAAGCAAAAAAAAAAAAAAAAAAACATACTAAAAAACATGGTATACATACATTAGGGCCGTGTGAATAAACATTCAAGAGCGTACATTTCACTTCCCAGCATCATAAGTCGATTGTTTATTGCTCAGTTTCTGCATGTTATACCATCATTGGAAGGAGAATTTTATTAGCTTTTGATGCGAGGTAAGGTGTTTGAGTAATAAGCGAAAAAGTAAAACCCATTTCCAACAGACAACAGATTTCTTTTATTTGGGGAGCTCTAGTGAAAACCTTTTCCTGCCACCATCATGTTTTTATTTTATCATCCTATGCAGAATTTAAACGGCTTTCATTTGAGCCCACAACAGTGTTTCAAGGCCTCATAATTTTTTAGAATAATGCAAAAAGCTACGGTGCACCCATGCTGTCTCGTGACTGAAGGACAGTTTCCTGCCTTCCCCTAAGCTACTGCACGTATTTCACCAATTCTTTGTACACTAGATATGTACACTATAGTCACCTGATTCACTGTCACTTATTACAGCTGAATACTCACATTTGGTGCAGGGTAGAGGCAGTGTAGTTGATTAGAAACAGTAGCATAATCTTCATTGGGCCAATGGTTGATAATGACCAGGATTGCTTCACAGACACCAAATATCCTATTGCAAACACCAAATCTAATCACAACAGTGCCCAAACACTATACACAAGCACTACTGGTATAATGAAATCTGTTGCACTGCCGGGACGGGAGTAAGAGTGAAAATTTAAAGGGACAGAGCTGTGCAGTACCTTCCCCACTCACAGCTCATTTGGTACTGAATAACCTGTCCGCTCTCTGGCTGGTATCGGGACCCATAGTTGCTAACTCATTACTTTTGACAAGGAGGAGGGAAGCTATGATGCCTCAAAAAATGACGCCGATCGGCCAAAAACTTTTCCTCTGACAAAAGTTTTTATGCTTTAATGATGCCAAAAGCGTAAACGAGTATATTTGCAGCAACACCCATATGACAACAAACGCGTCATCGTGTATGAAGGGGTTACCAAGAATTGGTGCCAAGGCACAGCTAGCCCATCCCCAGCAGTCATTTTAGTGCTGACGTATAAACACAACAGGATGTCTAGTCAAAGATGTCACGTATCAAATTTGGAGTAATCGGGTGAAAATTGAAGATTTTATATTCATTTGAAATTTTAGGCCCGACCCATCTGACATCGACCCCCCTACTGCTAACTAGATGGTGATCCCTCTGATGTAATGAGGCATGTTATGGGAGACAGATTTGAAAGATGCATCTTTATGTTTTGGTTTCATGTCGATATGATAAATATGAAAGGAGTTATGGAGAAAAAACGATTTTTTTCTTTACATTTTTACTGTCTGGGCTTTGGCCCCATTTGGCCCAAAATTTTATCAATTGATTAGATCATAGCCCATTATCCCTGTAATTTTAGTCAAAATCTCACCTGTAGTTTACGCGTAAAGTTGTTAACAAACAGACAGACACACAAACAATCAAACAAGCAGAAAAATCAAGTGAAAACAATAGCTGTCCTCGAGCCCCTCTGGAGCGGGGACAGATAAGTAATTCTTTCTTGGTCCATGGCCCACCTCTCCACATAATTTAATTGAAATTCATTGAGAACTTTCAGATATATTGTGAGGGATACTGCAGATCCGGATACAGATCTGGCCCAAAATTTAATAATTTCTTCCTTGGGCCAAGGTCCACCTTTCCACAATATATCATCAGAAGCCGTTCATAACTTTTTGAGTGATCCTGCTAACAGACAGACACACAAACAAACAGACAGGCAAACAAATGAACAAACGAATGCCAGCAAAAACATAACATCCTCGGTGTAAGTATACCAGGAGCATGCTAGTTAATAGGGAGATATTTAGCTAAATTAATGTACTGTACTATGGATCATAAAAAGAATCAGTGCACAGGGGGTGCGATGCCTACCAAAAAGGTTCGAACAACTGCTGACATTACCAACGTCTCATTGTGTATCATCAATATCTGTCTATATAAACATTACATTTGCTATATGTTTGCAAGAGTATATTGCTAGTTGGCGATATATAACACCTCCCGACGTCAGGGCTACCAACGTGTGATAGGTCGGATACTAATATTTCAGTGACCGTCGTTCTGTGGTCCTAAATGTTTCACGCATGTTGTGCACCGATACTTTTGTGACCCAGTGTACATATGTAAGATAATAATAAAATACTGATACATATTAGAGTGATGAACAATAAAACTACATTAATATAATAGCTGGTTATATAGAATTTACCATAGTTTTGCGAGAGAATAAGCTCTCATAAAAATTAAATAACGTTCACATAATTAGTGGTCAGTGGTGCATTTGACATTTACTTCTGGGCAATGGGTCATCCGTTTTGTCATGTTCTCACTCTAGTTTCTCCAACTTCAACGTCAGGTTGCAATTTCTTCACGTCACTTTCAGATTAAATAAGTTTCATTGTTTTCCTCGTACCATAATTGAACCTAATTTCATGGAGTCTTTTTTTCTACACGGTTATCACAGCAATGGACAAAAACTACTATTGCCAAGAATCCAACTAGAGTGGATGCAATTGGAGGATATACAAAATGAAGGCTTATATATATATATATATATATATATATATATATATATATATATATATCTATATATATATATATATATATATATATATATATATATATATATATTCCGAGACGCCATAATCCCGTAAGGAGTTGCCATTTGACTTTGATTTATTTGTTTTACAGGGAGGGGCACTAACCCTACACCACCTCACTTGCTGACGCATAGGAAGAATGTATGGTTTGGTTATATGTTTACCACCCAGCAATGCAAATGGTTTCTTGGCTTACAGGAAAAAATTTGGCTTGTCACTCAATGTAAAGCCACCAGTAAAGGAAAAAAGCAATAAGAAGTGACAGGAAAGATGGGAAAAATACGAAGAAAAGAGGACAGCACAGAAAAAGAATGATAAAGGCTAAGGAAGAAGTAGGTAGCACTACATCAAGTGAGTGGATGATGGTCGCCATCACCTACAACTAATATATATATATATATATATATATATATATATATGTATTGCCAGATGCCTCAATCCCGTTTGGGGTGGCCACAAACAAATCGCCTCCAAGTCGCCCTGTCCCCCGCCATTTCACTGCACTGCTCCCAACTCACACCCCCTTCTCTCATATACCTCTCCACCCCATCCCTCCATCTCATCCTCGGCCTTCCCTTCCCTCGTGCCCCCTTCACCTCACTCATATACACTCTCTTCGTCAGTCTTTCACCCTCCATCCTCTCCACATGGCCAAACCACCTCAGTGTATTCCTCATAACGCTTCCTATCACATCCACATCCGACTCCGTTCCTTCTTTACCCCTGCACAATTGTTGACTCTATACAGGGGTTTTATCCGCCCCTGTGTAGAGTACAGCTCTCATGTGTGGGGAGGCTCCCCACATACAGCTCTTCTCAATAGGGTGGAGTCAAAGGCTTTTTGCCTCATTAACTCTCCTCCTCTTACTGACTCCCTTCAACCTTTGTCTCTTTGCCACACTGTTGCATCTTTATCTCTTTTCTATCGCTACTTCAATGGTCACTGCTCCCGTGAACTGTCTGCATTCATTCCCCCACCCCTACGACGGGCGCGTAGCACCCGTCTAGCAGCAAACTCTCATCCCTTTTTTGTCCAACTCTCTAATGCAAGAGTTAACCGTTACTTCCAGTCCTTCATTTATGCAACAGGTCAACTCTGGAACTGTCTCCCTCTGTCTGTATTTCCTACTTCCTATGATCTCCAGTTTTTCAAACGCAGTGTGTCCAGGCATCTGGAAATGATCGGATCTTTAAATTAGCTCTCTCATATATTTTGTTTTTCTCTTGCAAGGAATAGTTTTGCAGACTCGTTGCCTTTGGTTCCTTCTTCCTCACATAAAAAGAAAAAAAAAAAAACACCACAAAGCTCCTTTATATCCTCATTCGTCAGCCTGTCTCTCCATGTGACTCCACAGGCTCCTCTTAAATAACTCATTTCCACTGCTCTCACTCTTGACTTGTGTCCTTCCAACAACGTCCAAGCTTCACTTCCATACGTTAGAGTTGGTATCACAATACTGTCATGTAGTAACTTTTTCACTTCCATGCTCGCTTGCCTGTTTCTTATCACTGCTTTCAAAGAACCAGCAACCTTTCTTCCCTGCTGTACCCTTTCAAGCACTTCACCCTCCAAACCTCCATCCTTACTCATCACACTACCCAAGTACTTAAATGTATTCACATTCTCCAATTCCTCACCATCCAACCTCGCTGTACATTCACTGACTTCACCTCTCTCAAAGACCAACACTTTACTCTTCCCTACATTCACCTTGAGATTCCGTTTCTTGCATACTCTCCGAAACTCACCCACCAAGCCTTGCAGCTCCCCTTCGTCTTCACTCAACAACACACTATCATCTGCAAACAACAGTACAGGGAGTTTCCAAACACTATCCTCTCTCACCAAGGCCACTCCAACATCCACTACCCTACCTTGTACCTCTTTTATTACCCCATCCATGTACAGATTGAATAACCCTGGAGACATGACACATCGCTGTTTCAACCCAACTTTCAAAGAGAAAAAATCACTTAGTTCACCATCCACACGCACTGCAGCCTTCGCACCATTGTACATACTCTTCACAGCATTCAACAACTTCCCATGTACTCCATATATTCTTAACACTTTCCACAATCCTTGTCTATCCACCCTGTCATATGCTTTCTCCAAATCCATGAAAACCGCATACAACTTCTTTCCCTTCTCTCTCTCTCTCTCTCTCTCTCTCTCTCTCTGTGTGTATATATATATATATATATATATATATATATATATATATATATATATATATATATATATATATATATTTAATGCGAGGAAAAAGGAATCAAAGGCCATGAGCCCGCAGTAACAGTTCCCTCCAAGAGAAAAACAAAATATAATAGAGAGCCAAATTCAAAAACCGATCATTTGGAGATGCCTGGACACACTGCGCTTGAAAGACTGGAGATCATAGGCAGCAGGAAATACAGATAGAAGGAAACAGTTCCAGAACTGACCTGTTGCATAAATGAAAAACTGGGAGTAACGGTTAACTCTTGCATTAGAGAGTTGGACAGAAAAGGGATGAGAGTTTGCTGTCAGATGGGTGCTACGCGCCCGTCGTAGAGGTGGAGGAATGCAAGCAGACAGTTCAGAGGAGCAGTGACCATTAAAGTAGCGATAGAAAAGAGATAAAGATGCAACAGTGCGGCGAAGAGACAGAGGTTGAAGGGAGTCAGTAAGAGGAGGAGAGTTAATGAGACGAAAAGCCTTTGACGCCACCCTATTGAGAAGAGCTGTATGTGGGGAGCCTCCCCACACATGAGAGTTGTACTCCACACAGGGGCGGATAAAACTCCTGTATAGAGTCAACAATTGAGCAGGGGTAAAGAAAGAGCGGAGACGGCTTAGCACACCCAATCTCTTGGAAGCAGATTTTACAAGAGATGTAATATGATCTTTCCAAGATAAGTCCCGAGTAAATGAAACCCCAAGCATGTTCAAGGATGATGCAGGATTAAGCTGAATATTATTAAACATTAATGGGTATACCTGTGGAAGATTTTGTCGGGTTGATAGGTGTAAGAACTGAGTCTCAGATGCATTAAAGACAACCATATTATTTTTACCCCAGTCAGAGATACGAGCCAAGTCAGACATTAGGTGTGCCATAGCCTCATCCCTTGTTTCTTGAAGTAACTGTTGAGATGGGCGTTGCGGGAACCGAATGGAAAGGTGAAGGGTGGAGTCATCAGCGTATGAGTGGATAGGGTTAGATGTACAGCTTAGAAGATCATTGATGAATAAAAGGAAGAGAGTTGGTGATAGGACAGAGCCCTGAGGAACACCACTGTTGATAGATCTAGGAGAAGAACGATGGCCGTCTACAACAGCAGCTATAGAACGACCAGAAAGGAAGCTAGCGATGAAGGCACAGATAGAAGGATAGAAACCGTAGGAGCGCAGTTTGGAAATTAAAGATTTATGCCAGACTCGATCGAAAGCCTTTGAGATGTCAAGTGTAATGGCAAAGCTTTCGCCAAAGTCCCGAAAGGAGGATGACCAGGAGTCTGAAAGGTAGGTGAGAAGATCCCCAGTGGAGCGTCCTTGACGGAACCCATACTGACAATCAGAAAGAAGGTTGTGATAGGAAAGATGACTTAAAATTTTTCTATTAAGAATCGACTCGAAAACTTTTGAAATACAGGACGTTAAAGCAATTGGACGATAGTTGGAGGGTTGGGAGTGGTCACCCTTCTTTGGGACTGGCTGAATGAGAGCAAACTTCCAGCAAGAAGGAAAGGTACAAGTTGACAGACAAAGGCGAAAGAGTTTGCCTAGGCAGGGTGTAAGCACAGAAGCACAGTTCTTGAGAACAACAGGAGGGACCCCATCAGGCCCATATGCCTTGTTAGTACTGAGGCCAGTGATGGCAGAAAATACATCAACTGAAGAAATTTTAATGTCAGCCAAGAGGAAGTCAGAGGGGGGAAGTGATGGAGGAACAGCACCGGAATCGTCTAAGGTGGAACTGGAGAAGAAAGTCTGTGCGAAGAGATCTGCTTTATCAGTAGAAGAAATAGCTACAGAACCATCAGAGTAGAAAAGAGAAGGGAAGGATGATGAGGTAAAGTTGTTAGAAAGATTTTTGGCAAGGTGCCAGAAGGAGCGGGAAGAATTCGAGTTGGAGAGTTGACAGCATTTAGTATGGATGAAATTATTTTTAGTAGAGCGAAGAACAGACTTAGCACGATTCCGGGCAGAAACGTAAAGATGATGTGATTCAGGGGTGGGTTGGCTCCGGTACCTTTTGTAGGCCTTCTCCTTGTTGCGGACAGCATTAGAACAAGCGTGATTAAACCAAGGCTTTCTTGCGTTAGTCAAACGATATGAGAAAGGAATGTATGCTTCCATGCCCGAGAGAATAACCTCCGTAATGCGCAAGGCACACTCAGTTGGCTCACGGCCATGGAAGCAATAATCATTCCAGGGAAAATCAAAGAAGTACAGCCTGAGGGCCTCCCAGTCCGTGGCTCCAAAATGCCACAGACGACGTTTCCCTGGAGGGTCCACAGGCCGTACCGGAGTGATAGGACAGGTTAAGGTAATAAGGTTGTGATCGGAGGATAGATAGATAGGTAGATAGATATAGATCTATCTATCGATAGATATATAGATAGACAGATAGAGATAGAGATAGATAGATAGATAGATAGGTAGATAGATAGATATGGAGCCTCTGTGGTACAGTGATAGAGTGTGCGTTTCGTACACGGGTGAACCAGGGTTCCCGCCTCGCCAGGGAAATAAACTTTGGGGGTGTTCACCCGGCCACGTATTGCATTGGCGCACACAAATGGTGCTGTTGTTGAACCAGTGTCGCATACTATAAAGTATGATTGCACCCAGTCGCTTTGTGCAGACCGATTACACTTGGTCCACAGACTACACACACATCCAAAGCCACTCCAACACTACAATTACACATACAAGCACTTCTCACTTTACACACAATCTCTACAAGACAGTCTAAGCCACTTGGTAAAGCTACATTGGCTGTATCGTCCTAACTTCGGTCGGGATAGGCCGGTCCTGCAGTGGATACTCAAACGGCTGATGATGATGATGATGATATATATAATACATACAAAGGATGATGATGGAAGTGAGATATCTGGACTACTGCATTCTCACAAGGAACAGGAGTGATAGAGAAGATACTAAAGGGAAATGCAGAACAAAGACGAAAGGTTTTAACAGCTGACGGACATGAAAGTAAGGGATCAGACACGACAAATGCCTGTGAGAGAAAAGAAAGTATTCAGAGTACACAAATGCAGTGTATTTTATTACCACCGCCAAGGACATTAAGTTTTACTCCGCGCTGGTAAGTTTGTCTTTTTATCTGTCTGTCTGTTAGCAGAATTACTCAAAAAGTTATTAACTGATTGTGATGAAATTTCGCTGAAAGGTGGCCCATGGACCAAGAAAGAAATTATTAAATGTTGGGTCGGATCCGGGTCCGGAGTATCCTGCACAATATCTCCATATTTTCTAATAAATGAAATTTTGTGGAAAGATGGTCTATGGACCATGATATATTTGACTAACTTTGGGGGCAGATCCGGATCCAGATTCTATATGCAAGGATCCGGATCCGGGATTACTCAAAAAGTTATGAGCGGATTTTGATTAAATTCTTTGGAAGGGTGCACCATGGGCCAAGAAAAAAATGCTTATATTTGGGGGCGGATCAGAATCCGGATCCGGCGTATTTCGCACAATATCTCCAAAAGATCTCAATGAATTTTAATGAAATTTTGTGGAAAGGTGGGCCATGGACCCTCCTAAAATTGACTAAATTTTGGAGTGGATACGGTTCTGGATCTGGATCCAATATCCACTGATCGGGATCCGTTTCCTTTTTCATGGCTGTGGCATTGGAAGAGGAATCCGCTCTGAGCTCTTTCTTGTTAGGATAATACAATTCTATATTTCAGAAAAGAAAAATAGAATCAAGATTAAAGTTAGAAGCCCATTCCAAAACTAAACAAAGATCTGTCACTGGGACAAGGTCTATGATAACATGACTACCGACAAATCCTCTGCTTGCAATATAAATTAACGGAGGGTCAGAGACAATGATATACGATAGATGGCAATATGCAGTATTTCTGTAATAACATTAATCTTATCATTTCAATATAATATCCAAAACTTTGTACAACTGCGTGCCTTTTTCCATCATGAATGTACCAATACTACCTAGTAACAGATATGACGTCCTCAACTAACATTACTTTCCCCCCTGGCTTTAGCAATGCCCCTGGCTGGAAGGCCCCATCTCTATCCCAATCGTCCAGCGATGAACCACGAACAGCATGTGCAAGCAAGGCTGTCTACTCTCTCCACAACATCTTACTCATAAAAGGAATCTGGAAAATTGTTCAAATCATCTAAGATTTCCTGACAGCTGGAGGAACGGTCACAAGAAACAGTGGGGCAAGTTGCTGAGCGAAGATTTTCTCTGTACTCATAAACAGATAGAGCAAGTGATGATGGGGTAGCAAGGGCAGAAAGAGGAGAAGAAGAAGAAGGAGAGGGAAATGCATTATTTTCCTGATTTTTCTCCCACTCGAAGTACCTTGGAGTTGTCTTAAGATTATCTGCACGAACCCATTTACTCTCAGATAACAAGTCTATAATCTCAAATTTGTTACCGTGAGGAACTATCACGCTGCATGGGCCCGTAAATTTTCATCCATTTTAGAACTACGATTATGTGAATGAGCAAATACTAAGTCCCCAGTGTTAATACTGATGGGTGAGGTAGAACTATGCTGGCGATGTGCCAGATTACCCTTTCTATACTGGTGTATTTTCTGGAAGTCTGCCAGTATCACTTTCTCATAATCATCCAAGAGTTGACTAGGTTTCGATAATAGCATTGAATAGGGCAAAAATTTTTCGAGTTCATATAACGCACAGAATGGAGTTTCACCATTGGATTTATTTATGGAGCTGTTGATATTTGCAGAACTTGGGGTATCCACTCATCCCAACAGGTGCTTTGAGAACCTAAGTACCTCAAGCACTCCAACAACCTTATGATTTTGCCTTTTGACAGGGCCATTGGAAGCCGGAAGGTTGGCTATGATATTACATTTATTGATGTTATACTGTTTACAAATCCCAACAAGAGGACTATTGTTGAACCCTGAATCATTATCGGCAATAATGATTGATTGCGTAGTGTATGGACAAATAACATGGTCGGAGAAGGCAAGTATAACACTCTTGGCAGTCTTGCCTTGGAGAGCTAGGAGAACACAGTAACGTGAGAAATGATCAATTGCCACAAACATATAATCTGCACCAGATTCCACAGGATTCCCTTTAAGCAGATCGATATAAACAGTTTCCCATGAATGTGAATTGGATATTGTACGAGATGAACCGGTGATCCGGCTGACCCTTTATGACGATTGCAGGGAACACAGGAATCACATTGAATATTAATGTCATTATGCATAGCAGGCCAACAAAATAGACGTCTTTATCCGGATGGGATGCATGGGGTGTGTTATGGATGATGTGGAGTACTGCAGGTATTATACCAGTGGGAACAACGATTTGAAGTACCTCTCTGTTTGGTATGTCCCTACCGGTAAGGGATGTCTTCCTATGCAAGATGCCATTGTCTATCATAAGATCATCTACTGACACTGGCAGAGTGGGTAAGGTCGAAGCGTCTCCTGAGGCTATGAAGTGAATGGCTTTAGACCACATAGGGTCTGTGTGCCAACAACTACAGACAATGTCTGATGTTAGAGTGGTGTAAGGAAATGCACTTGATTGATATGTTGAGACTGCCTCGATTGCATAACGTGAAAGACCATCTGCAACTACGTTAGATTTACAAGGCATGTGCTCAGAGGTTGGGCTAAAGTCTTGGATAATAACTGACCATCGTGCAAGACACCTGGCAAGATTTCTTCCTTTGAATAGGTAACAACAAAGCTGATCTGTTTGGATATGCACTGGATTTCTGTAGATTAAACCCCTTTAACTCCCAAAGCTCCTGTGCGAGGGATTTTCCTGGAAGGGTGCTAGGCGTACCGCCCTCCGCGTGTCGGCTCATAGCCGCGAAGCTCATAGGTCCCTACCTCGGGGTTCCCTTCTTTATTAAATTTTGAAAATGCCCAGTTCAGTCCCATATCGGGGACGCGGGGCACAAAGAGGTTAAACAGCATCTCTGAAATGTTTCAGAGACCAAAAAATTGCTAAAGTCTCTAAATTATTAACACAGAAAATTGCTAAAGTCTCCAGATTATTAACACTAGTTATGTTCAGCGGCATTGAGTTCACGACTAGCAATGCGCTGTCTTCAGTGTTTCAAAGGCATGAGATTGGTCATAAGTTCAAACAAAAAGTTCATTTTTCTTAAGTAATTTAGTAGGAGGGGAGGGAATCTGTGCATAAACTTGACTAAATAGCCGATAGTTGCCATTCAATCCAAGGAAACTTGTAACATCATTTTTTTCTGGTGGGTTCTGGAAAATTAGCTACTTCTTTAACTTTCTTTTCTGAGGTCTGAATTTCCTCAGCGTCAAGCACATGTCTAGAAAACTAAATTCTCTCACGCAGGAAGTTGTATTTACTGAGCTTAACTCTTAGTACTGCCATTTGGAGACGATCAAAAACTTGCTATAATTTGGCAGAAAGTTTAGAGACTGATTAAGTCACTACAACTATGTCGTCTAGATAAGCAAAAAAAGAGTGGCCAATGATACCACTGAATACTGAATGGATAAGACTCATGAATACTGGTGGAGCATTTCTAAGTGCAAAGGGAAGTGATTTAAAATTATAGTGGCGAGAGGGGACTGCAGTTATAGGGAAAAATGACTCTTCCATTTCTACTTAACAGTAGCCGTATGTAAGTCAAGGGAAGTGAAAACAATATTTTCCTTACCAACTGGTTCCAGTCAATCTGTTATGATTGGTATAGCGAATTGATCGGGCACAGAGTTTGGGGTAGTCAACTACGGGTCTAAACTCACTATTTAATTATTTATTTATTTATTTATTTGAGACTAGGAAAAGCGGATTATTCCTCTGACTGACGTAGTGTTCACTGATATCCTGATTAATCATATCCTACACTATCTCGACGGCTTTTTTTTTTTTTTTTGTAAGCTATGGGGTAATATACATGGCGGGACATAAACTGACTGAGTACCGGGAATCAATTCAGTAGTGTGATTTATCAATTTGTTTTTCCTTAGGTTCACCAGGTAAGGCCACAATGTTTGGAGGTCTGCAACAGTTGAATTAATTGTACTTTGTACTCACGAAATTTGCCCGCGTTTGTTTGAAGGGTAATTTCAGCTGATGGAGTCGTGGCAGAGTCATAGATTTTTCAGTGGTATATACACTGTGTAAATCGTCCTCATCCTCGTCCTTAGCAGTTACAGAGAATGGTGAATCCTTGCACATCTTTATGACCGATGGGTATGTAACCACGAAATCGTCAATCTTTGTACACTTTTTTAGTTTTAGTGGAGCATTAGTGACATTTAGTAGGTAAAGATAACACAAACTATCCTAAACACGGAGCACAATGCTGACTCGTATGTTGAACCATTCACACAACACATCCCAGGTAAAGTTTACGCATTTACATCTTCTTTCGCAGCTGCAACACGGGCATGGACTTAAATGAATTCGTGCTGCAACAAAACTATGCATCATTTTATCGCTGTTCGTTTAAGTTCCCGTGTTGCAAAGTTTCGTTCAGTCTCTTTGAGGTAGTAGGGGTGGCCTGCGGTTCTACCGGACCCAAGTTCAAACCCCCGCTGAGGCAGGGAACAGTTTAAGGATTTGAATTTCATGTAAAGAAGACTTTACCGATCTACCAGAAGACCAGCCGACATGTCGTAGAAATACCCCCGCTAATACTAGTACACCAGTCCTGTATGAGACAGCCTTAGCATGTATTCAATATGGACGGTGGGTGTTAGCGCCGAAGTGGTGACATGTGGAGGTGTATGGTATGTAGGAGGACTACTGGGCCTTGAGAGCAGGCTGTGAAGCCTATGCCCAGAGTCGGGCACACACACAAAAAAATTCAATGAGATGTAGATCAGTCAACCGTTGTGTCACAGTTAGAGAAGGTTTCATGAGATCTATCTATCTGTCTATTGCCAGACGCCATAATCCCGTAAGGGGTGGCCGTTTGACTTTGAGTTATTTGTTTTACGAGGAGGGGCATTAACCCTCCACCAACCCACTTACTGACACATAGGGAGCACGTATGTTTTGGTTATATGGTTACCACCCTGCGTTGTAAATGGTTTCTTGGCTTATGGGAAACCATTTGGCCTGTCACTCAATGTAAAGCCACCTGTAAAGGAAAGAAAAGCAATAAGAAGATGACAGGAAAGATGGGAGAAATAGGAAGAGAAGAGGGCAGGCACAGAAAAATAATGATAAAGGACAAGGAAGAAGTAGGCAGCACTACATCAAGTGAGTGGATGGTGGTCGCTACCACCTACCACTTTTCATGAGATATTTGTACTATACTTGTACTAAATTATCTCGACTCTCTACTGGTGCCTGTGGGGTAGAAGTTACGGTAGACTGTGTCACCGAATTAACCTGTGAAAGGACAGAGTGTGGGTAATTCATCCCTGGTACATAAATTCCCTCTACTGTAATACTACAACAAACTGGTATCAGTTCAATAGAATGTTGAGCCATTGTGTCAATACCAGTCAAAACGTCCGCAGGATACCGGAGTTTGTTTGTGAAAGGTTTTATTTATTAATCATGTTGTATTTCAAGGATTACCTTGACCTTCACATTAAGTTTTGAGCCGTCAACACCACAGAGGCGAATGTCAGGTAGCTCAAGGATCCAAACCCCTTTGATATTCCTTTAATACTGTCTAGGGAGGATTCAGATATTACGTTCACCACAGACCCACACTCAACAAAAAGTTCTGTAGGGACTTCTTCACAATAACCTAGGTGACTTTGAGGACTAATCTGGTGTATAGGGAGTTCAAAATTTTGTGTCATTATGGAGGACTGTTGGTCCTGGCGCGCGGTTTCCCCAAACTGTGCATTGGCAAGGGCACGGGATTCACTAGTGAAATGATAATGGCCCTTGTGACCAGTACAGCACTTACTGCTGAATGATGACAAAGATGACTGCTATCATTCCTGTGTCCTCGTTCATCTCCAGGACTTCTGTAACAAAGAGCTACTCAATGACCTGAACATTTACAATACCAACAAACTGCCTTATTTCTGCCTTTAGATTTGGCACGGTCATGAGACATTCTGCTTTGCGACGTAAGTCTTGCACGTAACATGGCTGGTGAACGTGGTGTGACATTTAGTCTGATGAGTAGACGTGAAACATGTCTTTGAGCTTAAGACTGAGAAGGTGATTTTGGGCTAGTAACTGATTAAACTGTACGAGCTGTTTGAGTAGGTATGATATCAAGTTTCTCTTCTATCTATTCAGCGAACATTGTTGTCATCTTTAGTAGAAAAATGAATCTCTAACGCAGTGTCTAATTCATCCTTGCTAAGACGATTTAGGAACCCGAGATATTTAAGTAACGTTGCTCCTTCATTCACTGTTAAACTGGTTTCTCCCATGTCATCCGTTTCTGTTCACAGTGTATTGCAGCGCCTCAAACAGTTCACTCCCTGTTGCAGCCGATACTGCAGCTGCCTTTAATTGCGTATTTTGATCGGTAGGGATGAACTTATCATGTTTCATACTTTGCAGTATTCTGTAAATGCTCATCAAATATCCTGTTTTCGTGTGGTTACAAAAAAATCTACAAATGTGTTACACAATTCATCAAAGAAATTAAACTTCCCTATGACTTTAGGCTACATCATATGGTAGAACCCACTCTTGAATAAGCATCATCTAGCCTGCCTCTAGGATATGAAATTTTAGCACTGTCTGGTGTAAGTCCTCGTAACTGCAGACTGGACATCATTAATCAAATCATAAACATTAAAAGCAGACTTCATATCCGTAAATTTGGGACGCAGTGCATCTTCCAGGGAGATCGTTTACTGTGCAGGAGGGGTTGTTATTGTGGGCTGAGTCGACATAGTTAAAAAGGTAGGGAGAGGAGCTGTTTCCAAGAATAGGAATAACACATGTGTTTGTTCTGGTGTCAACATCTTTTTCCATAAGAAGTTGTAGTATCACACATTTTACATAATAATTTTTAAAGCTGTTTAGTCATAATTAACAGTGTGTAATGAAGTGTGAATGATGAACAACCAAATATTATTTCGCTGTTAGCTGTGGTATAGAAGAAGGTGGATGGCAGACCACAAGGGCCACCCTGTTTCAATTATAAAATGAAGGTTAGGAGAAGTGAAAAGATATCTGAATAGTGCGTAAGTGTAAAGTCCTGGGGAACCATTTATTATGTTGGCATATGTGAATGTACTTAATGCCATTTAATAGAGGTGTATAATGTGCTAGTAGAGTTGTCATTTATCTCTACTTTTTGCATAAGCCCAGAGTATATGTAAATGCTCGGCACCTCACTTTTTAGCTGACCTCAGCACCGCGCCCTAGTCGGCTCGGTGAGTGTACAGCGTCAGAAGCCGTTTTACAGTTTTAAAGGGAGGTGGTATCGCTCTTACATATCTCTCGGGTCACAGTTATATTATTCTGTACCCAATAAAGAGAGATTTAATCTGCTCATTTCTGTCACCTTACGCTACCACTTAATAACAGACCAGCTTCCACCTTCTCGTGGCAGAGGACCTTTGGTGGGAAGTGTCGGGCAGTGACGGCGAGTAGCTGACGTGTACTACAGACAGTGTCGTTGATCCAACACGGTGGTCTAGTTGTACTATACAGCAGAACACATTTATTGGTGCTAGCGGTGGCACGATATTTAGTGCTAGCCGTGTACCGATACATTAAATTGGTGTTCAGTGCTGGGATACGATACGTGCTAAAGAGATTTATGCTGTGAACCAGTAACCCTTGCAATCGCTCGTTCCTGAAGGTGAAACAGAAAATCTTACTCTGCTGTTGTAAGGGGACTAATTACCAGTGAGTTAAGTGGAGCAGATAAACTGGAGTGGTGCATATTAATTCCTCCCGTTATTCTGCCAGTGCGAGATTCCTATCTTAAGCACAAACTGGCAGTTATCTCGCCCTGTGGTGTGCGTGATATCTCCATCTTCAAATGCAAACTGGCAAGAATCTCGCTCTCGTGTGCGAGAGGCGAGATAAGGGGAGTTCAAGCCAGTGCGGTGAGGAGTGGGTCAACTAGCGACTTATAGCAACTCCAGAGGCGCGGACGGCCGAGACGAGCCGAGGGAGACCGAAAGCGGCGGGCCTGGCATGATGCAGGGCGAACCACTCGCTTGCTAACTCCCACAGCGAGCGGGCTGCCGTGTATGGTTGGAGGAGTCTGGTGGAGTGTGGAACGTGGAATGTGGAACATCATCCTGGACTTTCATATCTAGGTAGTGTCCATGCATTAGTAATCCACACACACACACACACTTGAATCAACACACGTTAGTTAGTTGATGAGTGGAAATAAAGGTTTCTCAGAATTCCCTTGAAATAAATATACTTTCTGTGTATTTTATATTTGTCCCGTTCTCTGTCACTTACCATAACTATCCTTTTTTTATGTCAGTTTATCTTCCTGTAACTGGGAGGGGAATATTACTGACAGGGTTAGATGGATACAGTGAAGTGGGGACGTAGAATTAGGGGAAACAGAGATCAGGCAATCCCACTAGACTCAGAATTTTATGAGTGGGTTGATACATCAAATAAAAGTGCTCAGACATATTAAATGAGTGAAGGACATATTGAGGATCAAGGTGATGAGGATATTTCTGAAGGACAGGATGAGGATTTGAACGTTTTGCATTTGCGTTCTGGTCATACTTATTCAACAGTCCCAGAGCAATCAGTTAGATCCAAAATGGCCACTAGTCTTGCTCATGAGGGTAATCCTAGAGAGGAGACTGTGGAAGTTGAGACAACAACAGTACCTTTGGTCACTCAGGATATGCAAAATCCAGTCATTAGTGATAGTACTACAACCACTCACATACCTGTGTATACTTCAGATGTTTTCAGTACACCACAAGGTTTTGGACAGAATTTATTTTCTGTTCCTTATTCAAATGCATGGGGCATGAATACTAATATTGGCATGCAAACCCAGAATCCTAATCAATGGGGCATGAATACTAATATTGACATGCAAACCCAGAATCCTAATCAATGGGGCATGAATACTAATATTGACATGCAAACCCAGAATCCTAATCAATGGGGCATGAATACTAAAATTGGCATGCAAACCCAGGGCCCTTATCCAAATACCTGGGGCATGACTAACAATATGGGCGTGCAAGGTCAGACTAACCCTCCTCCTTTGTGGCAGATACCTGTACCTAATCTGGCTACTGATATAGTACAGCAGCATCCTAACTGTACTGAAAGTCAGGCTTTGGCGAAGGCAGGCATATGCTATGCAAAAGCTAGCAAAGCCTTGCAAACTTCGGGCTGGAGAGATACAGCTACTAGTTCTCCATAGCAAAGGACCAAGGCTGTTAAGCCAGAGGTGAAAAGATGGTATGTCATACATGGGCATTGTCCTCATGAAACGGACTGTTGCCCCTTTGTCACTGAAAAGAGGAAGAAACTAGGGAACCCAGCTAGTTTGGGGAAAGCTCAGGGCCGCGCGCAAACGTAATTAAAATAGTACAATCCACCGATGCGTGTGTGGCAGCTATTACTAAGGTGGACTTATTATCTATTCCTTGGATCATAGGGAAAGGCCAACTGTCCCTGATCGTAGATACAGGGTCATGTACAAACATTATTTCTAGTAAAGCGTTGGAAGGACTTAAAAGTGAAATGCCTCTAACAAACTGGACATTATCACCACCTGATGTGATGTTGACAGGTGTGACAGGGAGTAGAATGAAGATTGTAAGCCAGGTGCCGTTGACATTGAGGGCAGATAAACGATCTCCTGTGTTACGTGCTACGTTTTATGTGGTTGAGGATTTTCCTCTGCCAGCTGATGGGCTGTTAGGCTTTGAAACCATGGAGGAGTATGATATAGTAATACACCCTCAAAGACATTCCATTTCCTTTAATGGGAAAGAGTTTGTAGGCCTTAATTTCTCAGCAACACGAACTGGAACTGGCATCCAATCAGGAG
The DNA here is from genome assembly GCF_032717465.1 of Coenobita brevimanus. Classification (NCBI taxonomy): domain Eukaryota; kingdom Metazoa; phylum Arthropoda; class Malacostraca; order Decapoda; family Coenobitidae; genus Coenobita; species Coenobita brevimanus. The sequence continues at coordinate 13,857,765 of NC_137046.1, forward strand.
CCGTCTAACCAGTTGTGACCCCGACAAGTGAAACGTCAAGGGAGTCCCCGGATGCACACGAAGCGGAGGGTATGGACTGGAAGAAAGTCAGGGCTATAGTGAGTGGTAATCACCACTTACCCAGTCGAACTGTCTGTAAAATTCCTGTCCGATTACCTGACGTGTCGGTGGGAACTGATGTAGCATGCTTAACTGAGACTGTAAAACATAAGGCATTGTCGCTGGAATCGACTCTGACTAGCGTTGGCCAAGACCAGAAGACGCCCCTCTTCATCGCAAATATGAGTGGTGGCGCAGTTAAGCTCAGAGATGGTTGTTATATAGGCGACTTGATGTGCTATGGTGCCCCCATAAAGGAAGTCGACGACGTGCCGGTGATCTCTCCTGTAGTTACATCTCAAGCAACGACTCAGTCGGAACCCGTACGTCTGGCTAAGGAAAAACAGCTGGAGCAATATGTGAAGGTCACGGATAATGTAGACCATAAAACACGACTCCTAGCCCTCCTTAGAGAATTTTCCGACGTAGTAGCACCTCCAGGAGAAGCGCTGGGTAGGACGGATAGGGTGAAGCATCATATTGGTTTGTGCCCTGGTACAAATCCAGTTTATGTGCCTGCATACCGTCTACCGCACAGCCAAAGGGAAGCAGTGGATGAGGAAGTTGAAAGGATGCTTCGTGATGAAGTCTTCCAGCCTTCCTCCTCGCCTTGGAATGCACCACTCTTTCTAGTGCCTAAGAAGGACAGTGGTGTGAGACCTGTTGTGGATTTTCGGCAAGTGAGCAAGGTAACAGTACCGGATCGTTACCCGATTCCACATCTGCGAGACTTACTTCAATCATTAGGTAAGGGAAATACTGTGTTTACTTGTCTGGATCTAGCGTCAGGGTATTGGCAGATGGAGCTGACCGAAGAGTCGCGTCCCATTACTGCTTTTAGCACTCACCATGGGCACTTTGAATTTCTCCGGATGCCTTTTGGACTGAGTAATGCTCCTTTAACATTTCAGCGGATGATAAACCAATTGTTTGGCGAGATTTTAGGGCAAGACGTCTTAGCGTATCTAGATGACCTGATCATCGTGAGTAACAATGTTAACAGTCATTTTAACAAGTTAAAACGAGTGATGGAAACCTTGAGATCCGCAGGTCTGAAAATTAAGCTATCTAAGTGTGAATTTCTGAAATCCAGTATTAGATTTTTAGGACACCTAGTTGATGGTAATGGCATCAAGACTGTGCCGGACAAGGTAAGGCCAATGTTAAATTTTCCTACACCACAGAACAAGGATCAGATAAGATCGTTCCTAGGCCTCACTGGCTTTTATAGGAGTTTTGTCCACAGGTATGCCATCATAGCATCACCTTTAACAACGCTACTTTAGAAGGACGCTGCATGGAAATGGGGATCCTCGGAAGAGAAAAGCTTCAACGAGCTCGAACAAGCCATGTCAGAAGCACCCGTATTAGCATTTCCTGATTATACTCAACCTTTCTATCTGTGCACGGACGCCTCAGGTCTGGGTCTGGGAGCGGTGTTACAGCAGAAGGATGAGCAAGGTAAGACACATACCATAGCATATGCTAGTAGGGCATTAAGAACCCCAGAGAAGAACTATTCGATGGCACATTTGGAGACATTAGCAGTCGTGTGGGCGTTAGGACATTTCCGGGATATTATCTTTGGCTACCGGATAATTGTTTTAACTGACCATGCACCCATACGCGACTTGTTTAAAGGAAAAAACTTGCACGGTAAGGTTGCGCGTTGGTTTGGCAAGGTAATGGAGTTTGATCCAGAGGTCAGATATTTACCAGGCCGTCAAAATGTTGTAGCCGATGCGTTGAGTAGAAACATTGCTGCTACCATAGCTGAGGATGTTGCTCTTGCTGAGTATTCTTCAGACACGGTAAAAGCGGAACAACGTAATGATGCGATGTGGTCTCAAGTCATCTATGCCTTGGAGTCTGGCGACGAGACTTGTCTACCTGAACTCCCAGTACCAATGACTCACTTCCATCTTCAACAGGGTCTTTTGTATAAGCAACCCCCAGGGAAGGACACTGCATATCAGTTGGTTGTTCCTGCTACCTTACAGCAAGCCGTGCTACAGTTAGTTCATGACGTACCTCAAGCAGGTCATCCCGGTCGCGATAGATACATACGTGAGGCGAGAAAGAAATACTATTGGCCGACCATGAGGAAGGACATAGAAGCCCACGTCAGTCAATGCGTCAAATGCGCGGAAATACGAGGAACGACGGGACTTCCGACTCCCATCTTAGAGTATCCTCTACCGGAAAAACCCTGGGATACAGTCTCCATTGATCTCTTAGCGTTGCCGAGAAGTCGTCAAGGTTCAAGTTATGTACTGGTGGCAGTGGACCATTTCTCACGATTCACCGTTTTAGCACCTTTACAGACGAAAACTTCAGAGGAGGTGGCGCACGCTTTTGTGACTTCAGTGATTTGTCCATACTCTACACCCAAGGTATTGCTCAGCGATAATGGCAGTGAATTTCGTAACCAGGTGTTACAAAAAATCTGTCGTATGTATGGAGTAAAGCAAGTTTTTGTAACGCCTTACAGTCCTAAGAGCAATGGCCTGGTGGAGAGAACAAACAGGAAGATACTGGAAGTCTTGAGACCAGTAATAACCTCAAATCAGGAGGATAACTGGGAAGACTGGTTACCACATGTAGCGGCGACCATCAACTCCTCAGAAAATTCATCAACTGGGAAGTCTCCTCATTATATCCTTTATGGAGAAGAGAAAGTGTTACCCTACGATTTGTTGGCTGGACCTCCTACTCCAGTATACAACGAAGAAGACTACGCAAAGGTACAGTTGTTGAAATTCCAACGTATACACAGTGAAGTACGGAAAAGATTAAAAGCCTCAAGAACGGAGATGATGGCGAAACAACACAAAGGTAGTCAAGAAAAGACGTTACAGGCAGGCCAGAAGGTCATGATCCACAACCCTGAGAGAATTTCCAAGCTCAGACCTAAGTTCCGCGAACCATATACCGTTGTGGAACGAGTACGTGGAAATACTTATAGAATAAAGGATGAAGCTAATGGAACTCAGGAGGTAGTACATGCTGATAGGATCAAACTAGTAAGTCAAGAGCTAGGCCTATCGTCTGATGTGTTGTGCCCTCTGTCTTCGTCGCAGTCTATGTCGTCATCCGTACCTGTCCCTAACCAAGAGTATCGCAGCAAGCTACGATCCCACAACAAGAGTGATTAAGGGAGTATCTTCTCTTGCAGAAAAAAATGTGGCTGTGGCTCATACTCCTCGTGCGTTGCTTGGGGTGGACCTATGGAACGACATCGGACATGGACACGACTGCGTTAATGCCAGGAGCACTGAAGAGCCCACTTGAAGAAGTCGTAGTAGTGGAAGATGCAGTATGTGTCTACTATCCAATGGAAGGCTATCTCCAAACGCCAGATATTGTCAAGGAGGTCTCCAAGGGCTTGTCGAATCTCAGACAGCAACTGTTGGAAGTGGGAAAGATGTTTAATCGAAACCCACGATTGATGAACTCTGACACTGAAGCTTTGAACGAACCTTGCATGGAATTGTTGAGCTTCAGACTAGGCATATAGACAGGCTCACCGACAGGCTCACTAACTTGCATGTTGCTTTACCTAACGTACACTCTGATCTTTCCAAGCATGTCCATGCCCGTACTAAGAGAGGACTTGTGGATTTACTAGGAATCCTGTCTCAACAACTCTTTGGCACGGCATTAGATAAGGATGTAGTGCAATTGGGTAGACAGATGCATGACTTGACACTGGCCGCTAAAGCCAATAATAGATTAATCATGCATGTGTATAAACAGTTAGATGAGTTCACTAACAAAGCTAACGAGATAATTAGGACTACCAACCATCTAGTAGAGCTTGTAAACAACATCCAAATTAACCTACCATCCCTAGCTAACTTGGTGTAATTCGCTGAGTACTTACATGCTCTCGACGAGTCAACCACTGCTTTGGAGAAGCATGCAGCCAATATGGTGGACGGCTTAATCGATGCAAGTTTGAACAGGGTTAATGCTTTATTGCTGCCTACTAATATACTAACAAATGCACTTGATATAGCTATGTGGAAGCATGGACTTACGCCACTCTTTGATCTGAGTCAACTGGAATATTATTACCCATTGTTAGAGGCCCAGTTGACCCATGAAGGCATCCTGATATTGGTACCTATAAGGAATGCTGTAACATACCAGGCATGGCGGTTCATTTCCTTCCCTTTTGCTACTGCTAATAGTACACTTGTTGTTATTGAAGAGGGTCCAGAGGTGCTAGTTGTCTCAGATGACAAGAAATATGTAGCAGAAACGACTGTGGATGAATTTGAGAAGTGTAAGGCCTCATTTCTTGATCTCCATGTATGTCCTGCTTTCCATTTTGTCTTCGTACCATTAAAGGTTGAGGAGTGTAAGAGGGCCTTGTTGGACACAAATACTTCCTCTGCTCTGCAACGTTGCACCTTCCAACCCATCCAGTTGAAGTCAGTTTTCCATGCTCATATTCATGCGAAACAGTACTTTTACTTTCCTGAGACAGAGGATGTAACTGTGATTTGTGCCTCGCAGAATCAATTCCTTACAGTAATGGGGTACTATGTTGCACCTGATTTTTGTGAGTTACACAGTAAAGAGATAGCAGTTCTGCCTAGCAAGCATCATCTAGCTTTGACAGTGAACTTCTCATCCCAGTTACGACCCTTTTTACCTTCATTCAATGTTACTTCCTTGAATGTGAACAGGCTGTCTCATGTAGTAAAGGAGCTTACCTTCCTCTCCCACCTGAACAGGACTGATTTAGAGCCTTATGTACTGTCCTATCTTCCTTCATACCTTTCTCCTTCCTATTTTGGTCCTGGCGTTGGTCTTCTACTTATTGTGGTCTTGTCCTGTGTTTGTGGTTTAGGCTACTATTTAAGGCGCCAATTAGGGAACCCACTGAGACCACGTGTCCGTACTCGCGGATTGCAAGTGGATGTTCCTGAATAGTTAGCTACCCTACACTCTGGTTAGGCTACACGGTAGTTAGGACAACAATGTCGACGAAGACGTCAATGGTGTGGCCGAGCGATGTTCTGGTGTCAACATCTTTTTCCATAAGAAGTTGTAGTATCACACATTTTACATAATAATTTATAAAGCTGTTTAGTCATAATTAACGGTGTGTAATGAAGTGTGAATGATGAACAACCAAATATCATTTCGCTGTTAGCTGTGGTATAGAAGAAGGTGGATGGCAGACCACAAGGGCCACCCTGTTTCAATTATAAAATGAAGGTTAGGAGAAGTGAAAAGATATCTGAATAGTGCGTAAGTGTAAAGTCCTGGGGAACCATTTATTATGTTGGCATATGTGAATGTACTTAATGCCATTTAATAGAGGTGTATAATGTGCTAGTAGAGTTGTCATTTATCTCTACTTTTTGCATAAGCCCAGAGTATATGTAAATGCTCGGCACCTCACTTTTTAGCTGACCTCAGCACCGCGCCCTAGTCGGCTCGGTGAGTGTACAGCGTCAGAAGCCGTTTTACAGTTTTAAAGGGAGGTGGTATCGCTCTTACATATCTCTCGGGTCGCAGTTATATTATTCTGTACCCAATAAAGAGAGATTTAATCTGCTCATTTCTGTCACCTTACGCTACCACTTAATAACAGACCAGCTTCCACCTTCTCGTGGCAGAGGACCTTTGGTGGGAAGTGTCGGGCAGTGACGGCGAGTAGCTGACGTGTACTACAGACAGTGTCGTTGATCCAACACGGTGGTCTAGTTGTACTATACAGCAGAACACATTTATTGGTGCTAGCGGTGGCACGATATTTAGTGCTAGCCGTGTACCGATACATGTTGGGACTGGTAGGGGAAGATAAGGAAGGTGAGTTTATATCAGAAGGCAACTACGAAATGTGTGATTTACTGAGAGTAGCGTATGACAAAATCTACATTGGAAGAATTAGTTGTTGTAAGAGAAACAGGTATTTGTGACTCAGCTGATTGAACGATTTCTCGTGAATAAGTATTTCCGTTTCTCAAACGAGTAAGACTGTCGTGTGAGCTTTCACTTACGGTCAGTTGTTTGCCTGTACGGAAAAATGTACCGTATATCATCATCAGGGAAATTATACATCTGCAAGTAAGGAACTGAATGGAATAAAAATCAGTACAATGAAAATATTAAGCAGGTGAGTACAGATGCAGAGAACTTATTTTTTTTTTTTTACCAACAAAAAACTATTATGTACAATAACAATCAACAAAGGAGGGTCTTTATATACTGAATATTTACAAATGAAATGTTAATATGGATGAATATAGTAAAAAGAAATCTGGAATATGAGAAATGGCCTGAGGGAGTTGCCTACAGTTGTTAAATCGCATAGAAGAAGAAAAAAAAAATGTATAAAGATTATTGGCCCAGAGGTAATGGAAGAAACTTTTTACTGAATGGGTCTAACTCACCACTTGTTTGTACAGTATATGATGTTAAATATTCTCGTAGATGCAAGATGCTGAGCGAGGTGCAAGGTGGTATTAATGGGTGAGTTTACTGGCTGTTTGACCAGACGTTCCAGTCTCGTTGACAACTAGCTTGAGGCAGGAGGTGAAAAAGGGAGAGTTACAGGTCACCGGGTCACTGGGGGTTTGACAATCAGTAGAACTGTAGTCGGAATGAAGAGACACGGTTGGTGACAGGCAGGCTTGGTGACAGAAGGCAGACAGCTACCGTATTTGGCAGTATACTTGCTTACAAGGTAACAGACAGATACTGGATTTGATGGTAGACAAGCTTTGTTGTAGATGATTGATAGCCACTGGTTTTGACGGTAGACAGGCTTCATAGTAGGTGGTACTGTAGATGGCTACTGGATTTGACGGAGACAGGCTTGAGATAGGGCAAGTTCCAGACC